>NC_056737.1:352099897-352399897 GCF_019279795.1 Protopterus annectens | reverse complement strand
TGCTCAGTCTGCCTTGCACACGCGCACACTGCCCTACTCCCGCCTCATGGCGTGCACACATGCGCATGCACAGCCAGCAAGAAACTTTGGTGTAAGCAACAGTGTTCATCTTCCATTTCTTGACTTTCCCATGCTTATCTTGTGGCACTCCTCTTTCCATGATATGTGTCTGACATCTGTCATGTAACACTAACCTCCAATGAACTGCATTTCTTTCTGCCATTCCCCCTGTGATGTCACCTATCTCCTACTCTGTTCCTCCCCCTTACGTAACTCTTACACTACTCAGAATGTGCTCATTTGCTATGTGACAGTGGGATTCAGTATCCTAACACTCATTTACATTAGATTGCCTACTAATGCTTAGTTACATGTCTTAGACTCAGCTTGCCCCCTTAGCAACCACTAAACGATGGCCATGTTGTTTTTGGTCTGCTGGTCCCTGCATTGTAAATCCATGTATTGCATAAAACCCATATTTGTGGGTTTATAACCTTCATTTTTATGTTTTATATAGCGCAGCACATTTGGGCTGGGCTGCGCTGTGTTTAAAAAAATATTTATTTCTCAAATTTGCATTGGGTTACCTTGCCAATGGCCACATATTTGGCCATTGGCATGCTGCCTGACACATATGCACCCTTTATTTGGAGCTGACATGGCTCCATTGTGTTTTTGCAGAAACGTACTCAGTTGTCAACTGAGTACATTTCTGCAGCTAAAATGGCTCTTACACGGGCTGGTTTGGGCTTCATGGATCGCTAATCTACCTCATTTGCATGCCTTTTGGCTGCAAGTGAGGTGATTAGCATATCCACGCCAACTCCGTGTAAGAGATGTTTTAGCTGGTCTCTTACACGGAATTTCGGGCTGTTCCTGGATCGCGAGGGCTGCTTGGAGTCTTACACTACTCTTGGACTCCATGCAAGCCTTCGTGAATCCTGCCCATTGTGTATATTACTCAAAAATATTCCTAAGTGTTCAGTAATCTGTAAGTCATGTATACAGTAATAATTATAGAAATTATCACCCTTCACAAACTTTCAGAGGTTTGGGTATCATTAGAACCAAGAATTAGATGGAAACACAATTTCTATGTTTACACAAAAAAATCTTTACTAAAATAAATAAATCTTCACATCAAGAAATTGCATACCTTAAAGAAAGACACACTATCCTAACAATTGCATGAGTTAAATTCTGGATCATAAACTGGGCATTATATCAAAAAGATAGATTACTAAAAAGATTCAAATGTATAACTTCTGTAATAGTTTAAGCTTAAATGTGACAAGTAGTATTATAAACTATTGTTTACAAAGTCGGCAAAGGAGATTCAATGATAATATATCATTAATACAGATTTCCTAAGTAGGGTGTATCACTTTTAGTTAATCCTCTCAACCCTCATCCCCAGTGCTGCATATATTAAGGTAGTTCACAACTACCTGCATGTATGCATCTCTTTGAATCCCCTGATGATTTCTTTACAGGCACCCCAGCCATTAGACTTTACAAGGTAGACCTACAGACACCTATAGCAATAACCCACACCTGGGTGTGGGTAATGCTGGATTTACCTTCACCCTCGGGACCAAACAAAGCCAACCGTGGGTAAATCCAGCATTGCCGACACCCAGAAGTGGGTTATTGCTATTATACAATGACATTATTTAAGAAAAAAAATAATTACTTTTCTTAAATAATGGCATTGTATAATGACTCCTTGCTGCCCTTCTGCAGCTGTCTGGTATTCCGCGGAAGTTCTGATGTACTGAGCATGCCTACGCAGTACATCAGAGCTATGGGCAAAAGCAATGGAGAAAGCAAGATCTGTGTTGCTTTTTACTGTTTCGCTGTGATAAATCGGTTTAACATAGTGAGACAGCTTTAAAAAAATCAACGGAGAATCTCCGTTGCTTATTTTAAAGCTGTCTCACTATGTTAAACCCATTTAACATAGCGAGACAGTTTTGAAAAAAGCAACGGAGAAAGCAAGATCTCTGTTGCTTTTTACAAACTGTTTTGCTATGTTAAATGGGTTTAACATAGTGAGACAGGTTTAAAAAAAAAAGCAATGGAGAAAGCAAGATCTCCGTTGCTTTTTACACACTGTGTTGCTATGTTAAAGGAGTTTAACATAGCGAGACAGCTTTAAAAAAGGCAACGGAGATCTCCGTTGCTTTTTTTAAACCTGTGTTGCTGTGTTAAACTCCTTTAACATAGCGAGGCAGTGTTTTAAAAAAAGACTTATACTAATGGAAAAAGTCCGGGCGACCGGACCTTTTTCCATTAGTATAAGTCGATTTACAACGTGCATGCTGACCAATCAGCATGCACGTTTTGGAATATTAATGGGGGGGGTTATGGTATAATTGCAAGGTTAAACCTAGTGGTCCCCTTCGTTAGGCCCATAGAGCAAAGGGTCTGATGGAAGTTGCACGGGAAGAGCATGGGAGCTGTCATACTTGTGGAGGTTGATTAGTTGTTCTAGCTGTGGGGATCATTCAATTGACATCAAGGTGTCATTGCCCTAACCTTGAGATGTGCTGCAAGGCTTCTGGTTACTACCAGAAGTCATCCTAGAATCATTTTTCCCTTCCCCTCTGGATTAGAGGACTGATCATTTGACGTTTTATCCTCCACCTGCCCCAGTGCCAGCCCTAATGGCAGACAGCGTCCATTTCTGAGCTCAGGTCACAAGAAACAGAGTGTTTCACCCTAAATCTTTGCCAGTGTTGCATATAATAACAATATTAAATCTTTAATCACTCCCTGGGGACAAGACTAAGAAGTTTAATCAAGAAACTGAAATCCAACAAAATATTTCTGTATACAAACAACTCAAATACTTCCTATTCCTACCTAGTTTCATTTTCATAGTAGCAAAATGCTATGGAGCTCATTTTTACTTGTTGCCTGATAACTAAAAACTGAAATTGCACTCTGGGTAGAATATGCTTTTACTTAGGACTACATAAGAAGATGTTGTAAGTTTAAAATTCAAAAGAAAGTATTTAGTCAACCACAACTAAGGAAAATACAAAGAATAAATGCTTAGTACAAATGAAGTCCAACAGGAAGAACCACTTAGGCGAACAAAGTATCCACACTACATTATTACACAAAACTATTTAGCACTTTCATCCACTGAAACGTGGACATTTTGTCTAGATGTTAGAGGAAAGAGTGAGGAGCTAGTTCACTGACAAGATGTCACCTTCTCTTAAGAGAACACATAAGGATGAAACAACACTGGAATGCAATGGTTAATGAAAATTTAAGACCCATTTGGGATACAATTAAAAAAGAAGATGTGAAGGTATTAGGACAAAAATCTTACTGTTGTGATTGGTGTGGGGCTAGCTGATTTATGACCAGTCTCTGTAGCAGCAATGAAGTTGCACAAGGACTTTGGCTGTATAATTGTGACTTAATGAAATGTTGAGAGACTAGAGTGGACTCAGTGTGAGAATATTCAATCTGTGAAAATTAGCTAGTCATTTTAAGGTACAGAAATCCTTGTAGCAATTAGCTATAAAAACTAGATAGCTGGAGTTAGATTTTTTCTTTATGCATTCTATCTCTGTTTATTGTACTTCACGTTAATCTTCTTTGTGTGCCAATTATAGCCGGCCTTAGGCATAGGCCAACTAGGCGGTCACCTAAGGCGCCACTCTAGCAGGAGAGCTTTTCCAGTATTTATTTGGTGTAGGTAGACCAGGATGAGGGTACCAGGTGGTATGGGAGGGGGCACCATGGAGCCCTTTTGACTAGGGCATCAGTTGACCTAAGGCTGCTCCTGCCAATCTATGCATATTTATTTGGTATCTGTGCTATTATCTTTATTTACATAAAATCCATTATAATTATCTTTAAGCATTGTGGCTATTTTTTTTTATTTATTACAAGAGTTTTTATGCACTGCTGCTTAACTGAGAAGAGGGTAATCATTTATACTGAGGAATAGCAAACTGTAAAGGACCACATCTTCGAGGCTGCTTCAGCCAACTACCTGTAAAAAAGACCTAAAGTGGAACAATCAGAGTATACAGGTAACTGGAAGTCTCTGACTTTCGTCAGAGTAGTGGCAGTACTAACAGGCTCAGGAAGAAATCTGTGTGAAATTGGAAGATTCAACAGCATTCCCTGGAAATTGTGTGCTTGTGTGTGAATGTGAAAATAATATGTGTAAAGCAGTTACTGTGGATAGAGGGGTGTTTGAAGACATTGGTTCATGGAGAGAGTGGTGTAGCTCTGTAAGTGAACAGTGTGCAGTCTAATTTAGGTGTGGAGGTTGGAGACTCAGATCTTGGATGGTAGAGTACAATCCCTGTATGCCGTTAGTGCCAGTGTTGTATTTAATGGATTATTCATGGATTACTCATTGCAACAGACTGGGTAACAGCATCTAGTGGCATTGGTTGCCACAAAGTCATCATAACTACAAAGCAACTTTGTTTTGTGTCAGAAATTCACTACCTACTATGAGCAGCAGGGCAAATTGTTTACATCTGAGGATCTCAGCAAATGCATTTAGTCAGAGGCACACATTAGGGCTCTGCAACTAAATGAACATTTAATATAAATGCATTTCAATACATTAAAATATGCAATAGCTTGGCTCAGGGAGACAGAGAGTTCTGCCGGTATACTGATGAACATCAGTAATAATACTCCTAAATCACTAATATATTGCAAGGTATATAATATAGTGTCTCAGTGCTTACCTTTTTTATGTCAGTGTTTACTCCAGCCTATCTTTCCTTTTACATTTCTTCTAATTCTCTCTCTCTTCCTGTATGCCTTTAAATGATATCTGTATTCTTGAATAATTAAAATTCCCTGAAAACGTTATAGCAACAATCTATTCTCTCTCTCTCTCTCTCTCTCTCTCTCTCTCTCCCTCCTTTATGAATTGCAAAGCAGTCTGAAATTAGCTGGAAAAACACTTCACAAAAGATCAAGCACATTACATTAGTTATTAATTTGTTTTTCCATTTTGTTAGTGGCCACATCTGTTCAAGTGAGTGTAACCAGCTATCAGGCACACATCATGCTAGTAAAATGGTAAAGACAATTTCCATGGACACAAAACTTGTACACCTACCATTTTAAAAGAACATTACAAAATAATTAACTGTTTTGACTTCTTTATGTAGTGTAAAAAATGGATCTCAGCAAAGCACTGTGCCGCACAATTCTAAGCTATGTCAGTGTCAACAGGGGCTGGGGCAGGTCTTAGTAACAATACACTGACCGTGGGCTTAATAGTTACATCAAGGATTTAATGCCAGTTTTACTGCTATTGCAATATACTCCAATTTCAATTCCTATTCCTTATCTATTAGCCCTTTTCAGATTCCACCATGTAACACTGTCAGAAATCTTCCATTTATTTGTAAGAAGATTGCCTCCCTCTTCTTGATGTAGATTTGTAGAATGAGATTCAAAGCTGGATTTCATAAGTCCATTATTTGAAATGAATTTGCATTTAGTCAGCATCTATCTATCTATCTATCTATCTATCTATCTATCTATCTATCTATCTATCTGTCTATCTATCTATCCATCTATCTATCTATCTATCTATCTATCTATCTATCTATCTATCTATCTATCTATCTATCTATCTATCTATCTATCTATCTATCTATCTATCTATCTATCTATCTATCTATCTATCCATCCATTATCCATCTATGTATCCATATTTCTACCTATATTATATTTTCACAGTGAAGAAGGCTTAGGAGACAGATTATGGTGGTTTGGTCACATAGTCAGGAACGAAGACAATTTGATTAAGCAGATTGGGGGAGGTGGGCAAAAGAAGGCCTGAGATAAGTGGGCATGACTGTTAGATGTGGGAGAGTGGACTAGAAAGAAGTGGCAACAATTGATGATACACCCCAACCCATATATAATTGGGAAAAAGAGGGTTGAAGCTTGAGGTATATAACTATAACATAATTTGCCAAAGAAAAATAATGTCAAGAATCACACAGTCACTAAAATTTAATTGATTGCACTCACCATTATTCATAGATTCATAAATTGTTACTAGGTTAATGAGCCAGGTGGCCTTTCTTAAGCCTAGCCATGTTTGCCCAAGAATAATGATGCCCTGTATCCAAATAGGCCATTGAGGGGCTAGTCATTTATAAGCAACCGCTGTCCATGGGGGACATTGGTACCACACCATGTGTAAATTTCCTATTCCCCGTCCACTGGTCTATGATACACTTAAATTTGGCAATAGTTGAATTCAGCTTCACAGAGATGGGAAGCCTGTTCCATAGGAGGGGCAGTCTCTGGGACATATGTCTGTCTCTTGAGCATGTTCTGTTTAAGCCACAGACAAAATTCAGTCCCTAGACCGTGTATTTCTGGTACTGTTTGACTTATGAATATGTAAGAAATTCATAAGTGTGGGGTTTGTGGATGCCTTGCAAGACAGGCATAGATCACCCTTCAGTAATCTATAGAAGACTGAGTAGTGGGAAAGAGCCTTAAGGCAATCTGCATAAGACCAGTTTGTTATGCCTTGTATTGTTTTTGCAAGCAACCTCTTAGGCTGTTCTAGTTGCTGCATATGCCTGGTCAGGTACATACCAAAGGGATCATTGTACTCTATGACTGATCTGATAAGCGAAGATAATAATAACAATGATAATGTTTCATTGATATATAAAATGATCAGTTTAGATCTGCTTCAAAGAAAACAAATCAAATAATTTCATTATTTACAGGGTTAGCTTTTACAGTCACTAAACCACAAAGCTTATCTAACCAGAAACTGTGAAATATTAATGAATATGGCCTTACTCCTCTTTCTCAAATACAATAAGCACTACCAGTATATACCATTTACCGTACCGGGGTTACTTTGCAACATTGAAGCTAAACAGCTGAAACACCAAGGCTACATAACGTAAATGGGATTATTGCCCCTCGTCTCTTATTAATGTAACTTCATGGTCATACAGCCATGACCATAAATCTAAAAGACATTAGAAATACTATAATAGACCACCACAGTCTGACCATAGTCAAACTGGATATCAGCGACTTTGACAGGATGTGAAAACTCACACACCTATTGACAAAATGCAAAACAGAAAAATTTCACTATAAATCACTTGTGGGTGTGTATACATATATGTAAATACATACACACACACACACACACACACACACACATATATATATATATATATATATATATATATATATATATATATATATATATATATATATATATATACACACACATATGGGTCTACTTCATAACATTGAAATTTCATAACAATGAATTTCATAACATTGAGACCAAAACATCTAAGTCCCAAAACAATGAAAACCCAAAACATTGAAAACTCAGAATATTGAAAGTGTGCTTCATAACACTGAAAACTACAATGCACATGTAAATAAGATTCCCTCCACCTACAACAACACCTAACTAACAAACACATTTTCTACTACATTTCTGCAGGGGGGGTAAGCCCCCCTGCACCCCCTATGTTGGGAGCTCTGTCCCCCACCCCCCCTGTAAATTAAATATACCAATTCCAAGATTACACTACAGTGGAAAAAAGTTAATTTCCTAACCTCTGAGCTTAGGAAATTCACTTTTTTCCACTGTAGTGTGATATTGCAGTTGTACACAGCTGTATGTTAAGGTAGCAGCTACAGACTGACCATACCTCCCAACCCCCTATAACAAGGGATGCAGACACAGCCATACATAAACAGGAGGCAAAAACCCAGAGATAGGTACGTTTCACAGTTTGCCCCTACAAAGATAGAATAGCAGCTACTGCATTAGCATGCATATTCTGATGGGTATGAAGTGTGACACTCACATGTCTCTCTCTCCTTTCTGACCTCAACCCACAATGTTTACCAGTGAACTGTCAGATGACCACACTATCACAGGACACTGACCAAACATATGAGGCAAAACTGTGGACATACTTCATACATCTCTACAGTGGACAGTATCTATACTTACGCTCTACGATGCTATAGTCTCCACGCCTCAGTAATGTCCATTCCAAAAACTAAGAAAGGGTCTAAGGCCTACATGATGGCCTTATTTAATGCACTGTGGTGCCATGTCATTGGCTAATGATAGTGCAATTCAGCTGTTTTGGATGCAATTCACAATTCTGAGCCACAGATTGCTGCAGAGGCAATTACCTGTTAATGAGCATTACCTAAAAAAGGCAAGCAACTGGTTATGGGGACAGGTCTGTATGTGGTTTTACTCACACAGACATTGCAGAGGAATGCTTCAAAAAAAAAAAAAAGGAATACATCACTCTACCAAGTATGTACCACATTTCACCATAAAACGAGATGCAGTTGGGAGGATAGCAGTATGGGGAATAGAGGTTAAAACAGTAGGCTTGTATTAGATCTATAATATTGATATGGCAGTGATACTGTACTGTCCAACACCTATAGGCATGGCTCTCAACCTTCCCTGCTTTGAATCACATCTCTGCTATGTCCCTGTCCATCCTTCCTACAATGGTCGACTGTTGTAGTAAAGATAGGGATTACACATAAGACATAGTGACACTAAGTAAGGGTGTACACTCCAGTAGCATCAAACTATGTACTGTAAATCACCTCCTCTCAGTCTGTCAGTGTCACACATACATAGTACTAACATTGTAAAAGTGTTCCTGAATGTCCCTGATGTCCTCTGGCTAAGTCCCTGTTTCATGGACATTCAACCCTGTCTGGTTGAGAGCTATGCCTAACATATCTGTCAACCTCCTACAGTAAGAAATCAGGTCAAACCCATATTTAATGGGGAGACAAAGGCCCAAACTTAGTGACAGAGTATGCATATTGGCCATACAAAGTAAGAATGTGAATAGACTAACAGATATTACTGTTGCATAAGTGTTTTCTGAGGGGTCTGATGGGTGACAGTTAGATTCTCTTTTAATTTTCTGACATCAACCATCAATGATTGGCGAACCATTTGTCAGACATCCACAAGTTTGTGCAAAATGGACCACATCTATGAGGTAAACATGGTGACATTCTGCAAACATCTGCACAGCTGAGAGGTATGATGCCTACAGAGAACATATACTACACAAGTTTGCATTGCTGTCTGTCATTGTGGCACACTGGTGTTGCGGGACTGTCCCCATATAGTTGTTGTAATAGCACACTGCTATTTGTCTGACAGTGGCCGTATGACATATTAGTGGGGATTTGCCCATAGGGGACACACCACCGTACACTACAGCAATGGGTGTAGAGACACACAGCAGAATCTGTCATGGCACACAGTGACATTACTCAGTATTGCTACTATCTAGGTGATAGCCACATATATAGTGTGTTGCCAAACTGTGGGGTATGTCATGTGAGGAAGAAATGAATAGTGCAGGCTATTATGGGTGTGTAGGGTCTGTCCATAGTGGACATCCACATATCTGGTCCTGTAATGTGTTCCCCTCTTGTTGTCTTGCAGGAACGATGTACCAGCAGAGACATCCGCCATTTTCATCTGCTGAGAATGACACTATACTGGATGCCTTCAGACTCAACCATCACATCCTGCTTTCAACGGGTTGCCACAATCATGAACAGTGGGCAGCATTGTGGGCCGACCTTCTGAGGGCTGTTAATCAGATTGGCCAACAGGACAGGACCTATGAGCAGGTCCAACACCGGGCCACAGATATGGTCACTGCTGCAGGTTAAAGGGCAGCTGCTGTTGCCAGGGATCGTGCTGCCACTGATGGAGGACCTGCAACAGAACAACTTCTCTTGGCCGCAGAGGAATTCCTGGTGAGCCTAGGATCAACTAACAGCTCCCAGGCATCCATCACGGCATGGAGGTGAGTACCACAGCGTCCACATCAGAGGAGTGTCCAGGTAAGCCTACTGTGTTCACCAGTATAATACATTAGCAATAATTGTGGCAGGCTCTATAGACTTGTACATGGGTGTCAGGTCTTTCTGCATTGGGGGGGGGGGGGTTGGCCTTTACCCACATTTGTGTGCACATACTCAAAATGTCAGCAATATAGCCAGTATCACATTAGCTACTGTCAGAGGCGCTGCAAGCTGTTGAAGACTGGGGGGGGGGGGGTGAGAGGGGCACCTAATGATCTAAAAAGAGCAATGTTTTAAAACTATTTGCTACCACAACATAGGTTCACTTGGAGTACATTTAAAGCTTAGCCAGTTTACCTTTTGGTGCTTGAGTTAACATTTCGTGATTGGTCTTATCTATCCCATGGCTGATAACTGTATATTAGCTCTAGTGAGAATAATTGTGATCATACTATAGATAATTCGAGGGGACCCATGTATGGGATGCAGCATTTAGGAACTGCCTCTATCCATTAGTGGCAAGAGGGGCAATCCTGGAGTACATTTTCTATTAAAGGAATCCACAGCCAGTCAGCCAGAAGAAAATCCAGGAACACACATGAATAGATTCCAAAAAACACAAATTTATTTTCCACATGACAGGATTGAGCGCTTTCGTCAAAACTTCCTCAGAATCACTGAATTCCTGCAACACCATCCTTAAATACCTCCTCCTCTCATCACATGACAAAAACATAGACCACACTTTGAATACATTGAAATAAATACTTGAAAAAACAAACCTCAGAATGCAAACATTCACCTATTAGTACATATTACATAATTCAAAACAAACATATAAGACACATGCAATATTTAGAACAATTTAAACCCCCCCTCCCTATAAAACCCTAAAATATTCAGGAACTAAATGGTGGAAAAGAACTATACAATAAAATTAATATGTTCACACCGTATATGATTTCAGCTTTAAAACATTAGATATAGAAAGGGCCTCATTCAGTTCTTTTTCCTCCAAAATATCTTCCCAAGGACCCACCCTGAAGTCTCTCGTAACTCTTTGGAATACAAAAAAAACAACCCTATGATCCTTGAACCCCAAAACATGTTTTTCTAGGGAGTTGTTGAAAACCACATCTTCAATTGAGGCAATACTAGAATTAATGAGTAGAACAATCTCACCCCCTCACTCTTTTCCCCCTGATGTCTTCACATGGAGTATTGTCTCAATTGAAGATGTGGTTTCAAGTAAGGCCAAAGATTTGCAGGACATTAAATAAAGAATATTCTGAATAAAAATTGGAATGTTTTTCCACATTTTAAGGAAGTGGCCCTTGTATTGAAGGAAGTCCCTCCTATAGTGCTTAGGAGGGGTAAAACTATAAAAAAACTATTTGGAGCATGCTCAGTGTAAAACTTTAATTGAGGGTGATCATATTTGGGTGAATCCATTGGGATCATTTATGTTGCCAGGTGCCTTTGGCTATTAAAAAAGGGGATGTCAACAATACCCTAGCAAAACATGTTTTGGGGTTCAAGGATCATAGGTTTGTTTTTTTATTACAAAGAGTTATGAGAGATTTCGGTGGGGGGTCTTTGGGAAGATATTTTGGAGGAAAAAGAACTTTGATGGCAGATAAGGTTGAATGCCACCCCACCCCCCCCGGGTTGAATGAGGCCCTTTCAATATCTAGTGTTTTAACGTTGAAATCTTACACAGTGTGAACATATTAATTTTATCGTATAGTTATTTTTCACCATTTAGTTCCTGAATATTTGAGGGTTTTATAGGGAGGATTTTTTTTAATTGTTCTAAATATTTTATGTGTCTTATATGTTTGTTTTGAATTATGTAATATGTACTAATATGTAAATGTTTGCATTTTAAGGTGTTTGTTTTTTGTGAAGTATTTATTTCAACATATTCAAAGTGTGGTCTATTTTTTGTCATGTGATGAGATGGGGAGCTATTTAAGGATGTTGTTGCAGGAAGTCTGATGATTCTGAGGACGTTTTTACAAAAGTGCTCAATCCTGTTGCGTGGAAAATAAATTTGTGTTTTTGTAATTTATTCCTATGTGTCCCTGGATTTACTTCTGGCTGACTGGCTGTGGATTCCTTTATTTGTTTCTCTTTGTTCTCTGATCTGGTTACTACATTTTCTATTACCCATCTTTAAATCCAAGTTGCGTTTGAATGTGGACAGGGATGAGCTTTGTTTTACTTGAATGCGTAGTCTGTTCTGGAACAGTGGTAACCTTTGTGATATATATCCAGCTCTCCACAACATTCAGTTTAGATACCTGGACTGAGTATTTCTGATGCCATTTGACTTGCTGATGTTCAGTAGATCCATCTGCATTAGGTCAGAGGATGCACTGTATGCCAGACATGTCACCTCTAAGCACTTTGTAGGATACTGAGTATAGTGATAAATCTTTGAGGTGGTCCATGCAAGACCTATTGTTTAGGACTTGTATCCTTTTAGTAAGGTATCTCTGTGAGCATTCCAATTGTTGCATGGGTCTGGACAGATACATGCCAAAGATACATTATACAAAATGATTGACTTAATGAGGGCTTTATAAAGAGGGACAATAACATCTCTAGATCTAGTCACAATTAATTTGTTTAGAAGCTGTGCAATAAGACTTTCTTATGACTCTGGGCACATATTGGTTAAAATTAAGGTCACTGTACACGCAAGTTCCCAAATGCCAAACAACTGGATCAGTTCTCAGGGGACATTGCCAATTTGGCAGTTCCCAGGAGTAGATGACTTCCCAAAGGATACAATAATGTATTTCTTGGAGTTTAGTTTCAATTCATGATTCTGGCACCAGTTATTGTTTGGGACAAACCTTCCTGCATGATGGCTAAGTCATTAGGGGATTCAGTAACAGTTTCTAGCTTGCAGACCCTCAAACTAATTGGACAAAGCCCTTTGCTATTTCCTTCTACTTTTGAGGTGTATATGTCAAAAAGAAAAATTCTCAGCACCGAACCCTGTGGGACCCCATTGGTGACTGGTCTCTTCCCATATTTTGATCTCCTGCATCCAGTGAGCAAGCATACATGTATGCATTCTTTGATTCAACTTCCTGATTGTATTAACCTGATTGTATTAAATTATATCCCTTGTATAATACAGCACGACATGTTAGAATGTGTTTTAAATTTATAGTTTGGAGCACTCTTCTAATAAACAATGAAACAAAATATATGAACCAATAATGAGAACACTACCCATTTCAGAAAATTTCAACCATAAAAGGCCACTCAAACTTCTGTCATTACAATCCACCAATATCAGTAAATATGCAAAATCTCTGCAGATGTAAGTCATCTAAATATTCCACATTAAAGGGATCTGTAACTAATGAAGTGGTTGCTGCTAGCAAACAACTTTATATTTCATTGCTTCATTTACAAATAAAGTGTCGTTGCCCTTGAAGAATAAATTGCCTATGCTACATTAAAAAAAATGATAAGCTAGTAATTTTGCAATGGGAAATGGATGGCAAACTGATAACAGAAACATAGTTACTAGGTAACTCCTCCAAAGGAGGACATTCATAGGACTTCAGCATCCACTCTCTTTAAAGTGCAACACAGTGATCTATCTGCATACTGTGAGAGTAGAACCCACAGCCTTCTGTATCAAACGCAAGTATACCTCCTACTGTGCTACTAACAATGTAAGCACCTTAGCATAAGTACCACTAAAGTTCTCTTCCCCTGAAGCTCTCAGCTCCTTGTAAAATCCACTTGACAATCAACTAAATCTCTCAACTTCGCAGCACAAGAAATCTGGAAAAAGCCAAAATTTATTTGGGGGTGGGGGGCAAAGGACCAAAACCAGAGACACATTTTAAATATTGCTTGTATAATCTTAGAAAGTTGCTAAAATAAAGTGTTTTGTGTTATTATGTGTTTCCTGAAAGATAGGAAGACTGAAACTTAAGGGGTTATCATTATTTAGTGAATTCAGTTTTTACTGATTTGCCAGAAAACCACAAATTTTAAGAGGAACAGAACAAAAGTATGAGCCAAATATTCTGTGAAAATCTGGGCAGTTGAGAGGTATGGACTCAACTCCGTGAATCACAAGTGGTGGTATGGGTGGAGAATTCAGGCTCTTGTTTGAGCCTGAGTAACACTAACTGCCAGGTATACCTAACTGGGGCATTTTACACACACACACACACACACACACACACACACACACACACACACACACACACACACACACAAGGGAGCAGCATAACTCCTGCAAATAAAAGTACAAAACTCTCCTTACTGGCATGACTCTGGCTTTGGCAGCACCAATGGAAGAGCGACAGCATAACTCCTGTAACACAAAGCAATAAGAGAACAAGAACAACTAGTTTAGTTAGTTTACCTTCCGTCCACGAATCCACATTAGCGTGAAAACTCCACTTCATTAATTTTTTCTGACAGGTCTTGCATCTATAAAAGTGGGCTCCCCCTCCCCTTGGCTCTATGGGTCCGGCACCCATGGCTACTGTACATGTGGATATATGCAAATATTATCTTATAACACTGCAACATTTGGTGTTGCTGACAATAGCTCTCCCTCACCTCATAGTTCCGCCAGGTGTGGTCGGACTCCATTGTCCTGTACCTGGTAAGTTTGATACTGTTGTTTTACAGATCATATATACCCTATGAAAGTGAAGGGCTGCTATTTTGCCTTATGCACAACTGTTGTGTTTAGCCAGAGTAGAATAGTTGTATGTTCCATTTCAGCAGTTAACTACAGTGCATAGCTTAGGGAATGACAGGTGTGTATTTGTACAAACAATAACATGTTTGCACTTATAGTTATGAGCAACTATGCAGCCTACTAAACATATGGCAACTACTCCAAGATACCCATTCAAACACAATAGGAGAAGGTACATGCCTGAGGCAGTGATACTACAACTGGCATATCATTCTCAAGATAGGTGTACTGGGTTCTATGTGTAGTTCTATCACTTACACTGTCATATTGCATACCTCACAGGTGTATTGTACTGGCAACCTTACCCAGATGTAGGTGACGTGCATGTTATACAGGGTCTGGGTTGTCTGTGTATATTGTTTTGAGTTTGTGCGTTGTGCATGGGATCAGAGATGAGAAGATTGTGGGATATGTAATGCAGTTGTTGATCCTCATCTATATGAGCCTATGTGGACTGCCATATATAACAGTGCAAGTGGTAATGTTCTGCTTTTGTATTGCTTCTCACAGGTTAACAGGGGGGTTGGAGTCTGTTCCCCTCACAACCTGATGTCAGTGTCTCATCAGACTGTGTTATTTTAATATTTCCTGTAATTGAAACTCTGGCATTTATTGTAAATATATATTAGTATGTTCATGTTCTTTTATTATTTATTATTAAATATATTTAAACTTTTCATTGTGTCTGGTGCTTTAGAGTATATTTTAACCTTTGAGAGTACTAATATCTATTTAGTGACTCTGTGGACACTCCTGAAAGCCTTACTGCACTGGTCAAAACACTACCATTTGTACTAATATTGATTTCACTCAGTATAATTGTGTACCCTTGTAAGACCCTTAGAATAGCTGGCTTTGGAGTCTCTGGTGGCAGTAACTACGTTATAGTCTGGGCAAAAGGGGGCATAGCTAATAAATTTGTGCCAGCCTTCCCCGTGTGTGTGTGTGTGTGTGTGTGTGTGTGTGTGTGTGTGTGTGTGTGTGTGTGGGTGTTGTATGTGTGTGTGTGTGAAAATCAAATCTCAAGGACTGTGTGTGTGTCAGCTGTTTGGAGCAGAGACAAGAAGCACTGGTTTCACAGAGAGGGTGCTAGAGTACCTGGCTTGGACATTCAGCTGAGGACTCAGCTCTATAGCTGTGGCAATGGGGAGTCTTATTGGGGACGTTGAGGGAGGCAGGGAGAGAGAAAACCAGACACTGGACTGATCATGTTCCCTATACACTCTTAAGGGACATTGTGTTTGATGTATAGAGCTGCATCTGGAAATACTGGGTGTTTCCATTTTTGTTCAAAGTGAGCATCACTCTCAAGTGCCAGTGGCATGGATTCAGGTGGCTTGATTACTGGCCAGAGAGGGAATGTCACAAAGTCAATGACAATTTATCACTTATTAATAAAGAATTAATCTCAGTTATGCAACATTAAAGTGAAAGCACATTATTGACTCTCATGTGGGACTTGATCCAAAGATTGCCAGCATAGTGCACTAGTGCCACTGAAATTGGACCAACAAGAGTCACTGGCCATATAATTGTTGAGTTATCCCTTAAGAACCTTAATTTTCTTTACCTAGGAAACCCATGGCATGATAATTAAAGTCAAATTTCAAACATACATGCATATAGAGAAAGCCCTCTGCATGGGCAATGTTAGAATTCTAGAAGTCAATGGGGGATAACTCTTATTTGCGCCCAAGCCCTCCAGAAAACTGTGCTAGTGTCACTGCCCCTGGGCTAACAAGAGCCTTTGGGCAGATAGGCGGTGTGTGTTCCCTAAAAAAACATATCCTTTCAGTTAGTAAACCCCCAGCATTATATGCCGCTTAAAATGCATGTTTGATTGACTAATTGTGGTCTTCGGTAGTAAGGGTGTGATGGTAAATGTTACTTTACAACAATCTCTTCAGTAGATAGGTTTATTCTGGACCAAAACTACTGCTACATTGTAACAAAAATCACTTAAAGCCTAAATGGGGGGTGGGGGGAGATGAGGAAAGCAACCTGTGATATATTCCTCAGCAATAGCATATCCTTCACAGCGGTTGTTTATGATATACTGAAACATTTTCAATGAAGCATATGCAAAAGATATCAGCACAGTAGAAATAACATAAACAGATTGTTTTATTATTTTAATTACTCTGGTGTATAGTAATAATTTGGCAGTGGATGATGCTGGATTTACTCACTTTTGGTGAATTTCTCTCAGTGTCCTGGGTATTCCATACAGATACTGGGTAAAATGTATGTCTCTCATGTTTGAGAGATGATTATTAATACATTATACATTGGCTTCATCAGCCCATGAATTCACTGTCTGAATTTGTTTTTTACAAGAATTATTTTTTTATTCAATCACAGATACAAGAGTAGCAGTAACATTTAAACAAGATCAAGGCTCATTAGTGAGAAAATATAAAGAAATGTCATTTGTTCACATTTTCTCACTAAGGGGTCAGTTATATAATAGAATTCACAATTGCATCAACCATTTACAAAGCACTGCAAAACAGTTTAACCCTAAGGAAAAATCAGTTAATAACTTCAACACAACAAGACAGTAGCATCACTTTTCTGTGATCCACCTTAGAAATGCCCCTGCCTGAAAGAACTGCAACACAAGTGATGCCACTGCCTAAATAAAATGATAGCCTTCCAGGCAGTAGTGTTGCATCTTCTCTTTCTACCGTCAGTATTTGCATCTTGGGTAGATTTTAACGCAATCACTTTAAATTAATGTTTGAAATGTTATGTTTCAACTTGATGGCATTTACACTCATCCTGTAATACAATCCCCTGAAGCTTCTTAGCATTCCAGAGATTAAACCACTTGCAGAAAAACAATGGCTGCCAAACACTTGATCTATAACTTGTTTATATAACTCAGTAAATTTGCCCAGATTTTATTATCTCGTGTTGCTTGTGCTATACCTCATTTTTTAGTGTATTTCAAATTACAGCAGCTGTTAGCAGCAAACCTTTCTGTTTAGAAACTGTAACATTTTATATCTTATAATCTGTCAACTTTTGCTGTGTTTTCACATTCCTTTTACATTTCAGTATTTTAAATAAATGTTGTTGTTTGTCTTTCAGCTTTTGGTCGCCACAGTGGAACTCCGGTCCACTAATGATTGGCAGTTGGTTTTTATGGTGTCGAGTTGCCAGCCCGACACCCAACCTTCAACAAAGGCATACCCATTCAACGCATGTCTTTCAAGCGCCCACTCAACCGCAGGGAGAACATGCAGACTCCACACAGAAGGCATTCCCAACCCAAGCTGAGAAACGAACGGGGAACCTCTTACTGTGAGGCAGCAATGCTACCGCTGCACCACCATGGAAGTAACACTCGGTATTTTAAATAAATATCTGACTTATTTCCTGGCTCATATTTACTTAAATAAAATTACTAGTGTACTTCAGTTTCCATAATTTAAAGCATATAATTGTATCTCTTATAAATGCATGCAAGGTATGAAAATTAACTTTACTGTATCACCATATATTGTTAATTTATAAATCTCATTATTAGCAACATTTTTTTCAGTTTTAAATATTATTTTATTAATATGAAAATTGACTGTGGAATGACGTGTGTATGTTTGCATGAGTTTGCATGCATGAAAGGGAAAAGGGGCAGGTAATCATACATCTCTAAAACATGGTTTCTATGTGTCTGAGTTAGTGTAGCTGTATATGTGTTGAGTGAGACTCCAACAACAATTTTAACAAGACTGTTTCTACTATATAAATGGTTTATGACAGAATAGTTAGTCTGGAATATGGAGTACTTTAATACAGCACACAACAACAAAACAAAATTGTTAAATTTATAACCTACAACTTAAGCAACAGCCCTAATGGGTCACAATTATTGTCTGCCAGGATATGGTTCATTCTGGGATTTACTTATGCCTGACTTGCATAAGAAAATCCTAGGATAACCCATATCCAGGCATTATACTGCTCTAACAACTTTTCTATCTCTATATTATATGAGTTCCACTGCTTTCAAAGACATGAGGGTTATTTTTAGAACAATATATTCTCTTTCTTTAGTTGTTAGGATGCTGATGGTGATTTTAAGAATCAGAAGGAGTCGTGAGTATTGAAAAGTCATCATCTGAAGCTTCATTTTTCTAGAACTCATCCTTGACAGCTGTAAGACTGTCCCACATCAACAGCCAAAAGAGATCAGTAAAAGCCCATAAGTCTTCCCTACTTGCCATTTAACAAGCCAGTGTGTATATATTAAGCAGCCATAAAAAATATCTGTTCAAATACAAAATAGGTTGTCATGCCAATGAGGAAGAAGAGATTACAATTTTAGCGAAAATCTACCTATTATATAAAAGTTAGGGAACAATTAAAAGACAGGATATTTTTTTATGGGATGCCATGTTATTCTAATCTATTCTTTAAAATAAAAAGAAAACCAATAATTTCTTAATTTAATCAGTATTGGTTGAAGGGAGCAAGAGCTTATTGTTAAAGGCCCTGAAGCACAATTATATTTTATCAAAAGTATACAAGGGCATTCCTTCACCAACAGCTTATTTAGTTCTGTCTGGGAGTGAACCCCTAATTAAGCCACTATCTAAACATTGAGAGGTTGGTTTGAAATGTGTGCTGGTGTTTGACCATGTTCATATTAAGGGCACTTCTGAATTTTTACAGCTTATGTCTGAAATGCAACTTAAACTGCATTGTTTTTTTTTCTGTACCCTAGTTGTTAGATGCTTATATACTAATATATACAACATCAAAGAGCTCTAGTAACACTGAAATATTGGCTGAGCATGCAAAAAAAATGTAAGTTTTAAAAACACTGGATGGCACTAGACCTTATGAAAAAGATTTTATGTAGAATTGAACAGCATTAAGGAAAATGTAAAAATATATATTTGGCAAATGTTTTCCTATTTTGAAGGTTGGGAGATAAGCCATCTTGTTTTTAAATGCTAGTCTAAAAAATAAAAAGCTAGAGAAAAACAATGGCAAAATCAGGAAAAATACTGCAAGGGCAAAAAAGAAGGACTAATAAATGAATAAATATAGTCACTGTAGTTAACGTAGTTTAATTAATAAATGAGAAGAAATGCAGGTAGCAAATTATTTTAGAAATCTAAGGCAGACAAATGCTGAAGCTGAATTTATCTAAATTACATTGCAGCACATATTTTCATTTGTAGCTGTTATTATATTATAACATCTTGCCACAGGTGTAATAGATCTATTTTCAACACATGCATGCTGATATATGTTTTCAAGTCCTTTCCAATTCTGACAATAATTTATCCAATATTACCTTTTCCACTATTTTTCAACAACATGAAAGTAACTTAAGGGTCTGCATGATTCTGGGTTTGTCTTACTCATATTTCCCTTAAAGGCAGATTTAATAAGTGTATGTCTCCAGTCTTGATGAATCTCCCCATATTTATGCAACCTAGTAAATAATAGATATAATGGTACTGTAAGTTCTTACTGAGGTGGTTTTAGGTTGTTATTACTAATTCCATCTCCTTCCAGTGCTTTATTTGGATCCAGTTAGCATAGTTCTTTTTCAATATTATCTAATTTGATTTCAGTATCTGAGATTACTTGGATGTCACTAAAAATACTAATCACACACTTTGTGGAGCCAAACTTTTTGTATAAGATTTTGTAAATGTATTTATAATATGTTGTGTCTGAGAATAAATTTTCAAAACTACTCACAGCTTCTCAATTTGTATATCTGTGTCTTCCACATCTTGTGCATCTATAAAATGTTTTCTTATATCCTCAACCTCTTTTTATCAGTCTTCTTCAAATTTTTCTTTGATCCTGCTTCACACTATGCTTAATTTTTGCCAGCTTGTTTATTTCAGTTTTCAAAGTTGTAGCTCAACATCTTTTCCATTTCTTATATTTTTCTTGTTTCTCACCTTAATCAAGTATCTTGTTCTTATGGAAATACATCCGCCTGACATTATGTGCCTAGTTCCTAATGTTAAACACTTTTTTTATATTTTGTATTCAAACAATTTCTCTCTCAAAACTTTCCACATCTGAAGTTTTGCAGCTGCATTTCTCTCTCCAATTAATTTTACAATAGTGACTATTTTGCATTCATATACTATGTTATAAATCTTCTGTGAGTTGGTTTACATTTCAGTTTGGCAGAATTACCTAGCAACAAATTAACCTTAATAACCCCATGATCACTGCAAATCAGTGGTGGTAAAACCTGACATGAAGTAACAGTAATTTCTTTAGGAACACACATAATATCTAGTATTTTCCTTTCCTTGGTAGTTTTTTTTACAATCTGAAGCAACTGCTGTTCCTGAATATATGTTGAGTAATTTCCTTACTAATGTTGTCGAATCAATATTATTCTAGTCTGTTTCTGGGAAATGTAAGGCCCATCCACTATTATTCTTCCCTCCTGTGTTTCATGCAAGAAATGTATGAATTCTTCTAGGTCATCAGCACTCGAATTTGATGGTCTATACAGTCCAACAATTATGTGTTCCAGTGTTGTCTTAACTGTCACAGTTACACAATCTACACTATTGGTGTTATCATTGACCATGTAGTAATTACAGGTCTTATAACTATCTTTAATCCCTATCATTACACCTCCACCTGATTTTTTGTTAGAATGTCTGTTGCACTAAAAACATTTATATCCTGACAGAATTTGTTTTCAGTCATTGTTCTTTAACCATGTTTCAGAAACAATAAGAGCATCAGTCTTGTGGAAATGTAGCAAATTTTCCAATAACAAAAAAACTTAATTATTAATTCTCTTAGCAATAACAACCATGGGAGATGCATCAAATGTTGGATTGAAATTTTTCACATGGCAAAAATCCCACCCTACGTTTCTCAAATATTGCAAAATATCTGCTGCAAAATTTCTCTTACCTGATCTTGACAAATGCATACCATTTTGCTGAACACATATGATCTATACATTTCCATTTTTTTAAAACAGGACATTTTATTTCATGTAGGTACTTAACAAAAAATAGTTTTATTCCTGATAACCTGATTCTCTTTTCTATATGATTTGTGAAAAAAAATGTCCTAATACCTATAAAAGCTATGCTAAGAGGGATGGAGGGTCCCCTGCTAATAGAGTGTCCTTATGGATGAGATCATTTGTACCAACATGAATAAAAACAGATCCATACTTCCTTACATTAAGGCATTCTAACACGTGCCTCACATCGTCTAGTTTTCCTCTTGGCAAGCACAGCACTATTTGATGTTCATTATATTCTCTGCAAATGCAACTATCAGTTCCTCTAATAAATAAATCTGCAATTACAAGAATATCTTTTCTGACCAGATCTGAAGAATTTTCAGTTTTGAATTCCCTAATATCTGCTTAATCAATTGTTACAAAGCAATAATGGTCATCACCATTAGTCTTATTATTCTCACTGTTTCCACTGCGTGTTACATTTACAACCATACAATTCTCATTCGTCTGCCTTTGTGCATCCATAGCTTGAGCCATTTTGTCAACGTCGGTCTTTCTCTTCATTTTTTTTTTTTTTACAGTAATAGTTTTCAATCATTTCATGTTCAGATTTGATTTCTTCCTTCTCACCTGTCCCTCTATCTTCTGTTTTGGAAAAATGATGCCTTTTTTTCTGTAGACAGAAGGTTTTCTGATAGAAATATTTTATCATTCCACGAACTCTGTGTGTGTTACATAACAAAATAATGTCTTTTTTAATATGTATTCTCTTTGCTTTACAGACATTTATCAGTTTCTTTTTCTTCTTCGTTATTTGTTGCAAACTACTTCCTGTCCTTTTTTTTTATTTTCTTCTATACACTCAATCCTGAAATTGCTGAATACTTGTATCCAGAATTCCAAAGTTATCAGTGACATTATCTTGTTTCATAGAGGTTGAGTGATCTTTACAGATAATATACACCTCCTTTCCTAAATATATACTATTTTTTCTATGCCTAACATTATCTCATCACTCCAGTCATTTAATATATGTAACAGCAGTTCTCCAAATCATGACAATTGCACAAGAACTTTCGTTATCAGTAAGTCTAGATTTACTACTAATAATGGTAAGCAAATCATCCAGCTTTTGACATGGGGGACACAGTTCACCAGTCTTATCATGTGTTATTATATATACATAGCATTTATTACACTGTACAAGATACTTTTGCTTTAGCAAATCAGTAATGGCACATTCATTAAAGGAATCAATATTCAGCTACAAATATATAAACAATTGTAAAAGAAAAGACTAATCAATCAATTATCACAGACTTCAAACATAACTTAAATCAACTTCAAAGAGAAAAGGCACACGACCAATATACAACGAAATATTAAATTAAGTACAATAAAGTTGTTGCTCTGATCATACAAGCTGTGAAAATCACATAACAGCTGGAATTACTTCATGTTCACTTGCAGTAGCTTTTGCTCACTATCTCAGTTGTGCATCTTTTTAACAGTAAAGATCAGTACATTACAAAACAAAACATGATGTTTTAGATTAGCTCTGGATTGTCCTCTCTCCAGTCTGTGTGACTTTATAGCTGACTGGACCCCTTCGGATGGCTAGAGTTTGCTTATCTAAAATCTGTCCCTTTGTACAACTAGCACTGAACATTAAAGGTAAAGCAACAAAATATAAACCAAAGTAAGTCTTCATGTCTACAGCCTACTCTTCCTTCCTACAAACAGTGAAAAACAGTGTGTAAAACATAAAATATAAATTCAAATAAAAGCGTATCACAGAAAGCTACTGCATGGTCAATCACAAACCAAAACAGAATTGTTTAGATAGGCTCATCAGGTCAACAGGAGGCTTTCAGTATATGTATCTGCTATTGTTGATCAAGCAACCATTTATATTGCAATGGCCCATTAAGGGTGAACTTTTAGCTTTAGAAAGTGCAGTTAGGATGTGTTCCATTATACCTTCCTCTAAAGGAATTAACTTGGGGATTTGTTGAACTTCACTAACTGTGGTGTGAAGCTAGATTATGTTTTTCTGCAAGTATATTATCAATAGCCCTAGGATTTTAATGGATGATACCATTACAAATTAATTTAGAACTTGCTAGGTTGTTGTTGTGTCTTTCGGCTTTTCCCGGTTAGGGGTCGCCACGGCAGAACTCCGGTCCGCTAATGATTGGCAGTAGATTTTTACGTGCCGAGTTGCTAGCCCTGAAGCACAACCTTAAATGAAGGTACGCCCATTCATGCATGTCTCCACACAGAAGATGCTCTAGCTGAGAATCGAACATCTTACTGTGAGGTAACAATGCTACCGCAGCACCACCATGATATTCCCTAATCATCTGAAGAAGTTTTAGAAAAGTGCTGATTGTCCTTGGCTATGGGAGCCAATTTTAATTTTTGTTTCACTTTTGTCTCATGGATGGTAACCACCAAATTTTTCCTGATCATTTTGATAGTCTTTAATGTGGGTAGATTTCAGTTACAGGCCCTAAATAGCCTTTTTACTTAGTTATAGAGCTTATTAATGATGGTGTTCCATCAGGGTAGATTATTATAACATTTTTCAATGTTTTTGTTTCTGATTGGGACTACTTGCTGTATGCTAATTTGTTAGAGGGGGGATAATTCATTGGTATAAGTGTCAGCTGATGCTACATAGTTGCTAGAGATCTTGTAATTGAATTTTGCTAGCTTATCATACAGTTTTAATACATTTTTATTTTTAAATTCAAATTTACTATTTGAAAAAAATTACTAATTGTGGTCAGCTTTGACCACAGAAGAGGGTATCACAGCAGCAGTGAAAGTAGGTACAGTAGTGATGAGGATGAGATCAAGAAGAACTTGACCCCTGTTGGGTTGGTGAGCTATTTATATAGTGTGGTCAACATTAACTAAGTCTAGGAATCATCGGCGTACCCAGTCTCTGTGATAGACGTGCCCCAGTTAATCAATAAAAAATTTACATAATTTATCAGAAAGATATTCTTAATTAGGGATAGTCCAGTAAGCACAGTTAGAAACTTTTCTTGGTCTTCTGGGGACACGGATGGTGAACTACAGCAGACTATAAATTCATAATTTGTTTTGTTAAGTTCATTAGGCTTAGTTGTGGTTTGTGAGGACTCTGTCCAAAGAAAACTGGGTCTCTGACACATCTTGATACTCCCCTGTTTTGCGTGAATGATAGATGTGCTGTATTTACACTGAAACAGTCTCTCTGTCTATTTCTGTCTGTCTCAAAACAGAGATATGGATGTATTTGAGCTGTAGCTGAGCACTCATTAGTCTGTTTATTTTCATTTGTTATGGTAGTTGTCTTGGAAAGTTACTAGTTTGTACTGTTTATAGTGAAATTGAAGTTTGTTACATGATTGTGGAACTTACGGCTCAGTTAATAGTTCAATTGGTAGTTGAGCACTGAAGATGATGGGGTAAAACCAATCTGCTCTTTTTATCCCCTTAGTGAAACACCAATAAAAGTATTTTTTTTATCCCCTTTGTGAAACACCAATAAAAGTATTTTAAATTGTTTTGATGTGCATGCTGGTACATTAATACTGTCTGTAAGTCATCTCTTGAGGTCATCTGGAGCTTCATGGATCAGTGCAGTATTACTAACCCAAATTACAAGTAATGTTAGGCACATTTTTGTTCTGTCACAGCTCAGTAGGCAGCTGAGGTTCTGTTACTTCCCGAACTGAGGTTCTACATCCCATGCCTTTTCATGGTTTAGGAGAGAATGCAATTTGTGGAAAGGAACTACAGTCAATCTGCTTAATTTTGGCTTGTCTACTGTGACTGGAATCCTTAAAGTACTATGTGAAACGTTTCATTCCTTAGGCAATGTTTCAAAAGTATGGCATTTTGTGCATCTAATTTTGAGACAGTGTTAAAAACAATAAAATTCTAACTATGCAAGTAAATCATTTTTTTGATTTATTTATGTTGTAGATATTAAAAGACAGACTTGGTTGGGTATACATACAAAAAGAGGAGCTTAAACTGACATTAATCGATCTAAAATTATTGAAATTCTCATAAAATATTCCCATGGATCAATGATTATTGTTGCATTTAATTTATTTATTTGTTTAACATTTGTTTACTGGGATGGTCTGTCTGGGTAAGTGCAGTTTTTCAGCAGAGGAACAAGAAGAAAAGCTCTAGAGATAAGCAACATTTTTCAGTATATAAGATCTGATAGCAACATACAAGTTCTAATACTATATACATACAGAAGTATATATTTACTGAAGATTCTTGGCAGACAAAATTGAAACCACATGCACTAATTATGATTATATAGAAACAGACAAATTACTTAGAGAAGTATGAGGTAGGCATAACATTTTACAGGATAGGTAAGAAAAGAGGCTATAATAGGAGATGGATCTTGAGCTTAAAGAAACTAAAGCATATCTATTGCGGTGGGGTAGAACCATTTATTGTTCAGTCTTTTAGAGAGACTTTGAAGGATTGGGTGGAAGTATCTTTTCTGATTGATTTAGGTATAGATTTCTAAGCTTTAACAAAACAGTAAGAATACAGAAAGTATCCTGCAGATTTGGAGGGTTTGTGAACAGTGTATTGCATTTGGTCATTGGATCTCAGTGGACATCAGGGAGTATTTCTGCAGGGTTACATTTAAGGCAGTGTAGGTAGTAGTGTAGTGAGTAAGTTTGCATGCAGTGAGTAACTGTGTGTATTTTAAGTAATGGGGCAGTTCAAGCCATTTGAGAGCTTTTAGTACTGTGTGGTATAATTATGAGTGATTTCTTATAGTAAAGCATAGAAAGCACTTGGCTAATTATGTCTCATTTTTGTAATGCCTATGCTTTCACAAGGATATATATATCCATATGTCTTTCATGCATGTCTGAAGGTAATTTGTTTATTTTGACATTGTGAAAAATTCTGACTTCTGTAAGTCATCCCAAAGATTTAAATCCTATAATTGCATTGGATTTCATAAGTGAAAAGTATTATATTAGTACCTCATAAAAGGAATTTTTTTGCTAGGCATCTACTTTGTATTTATACAGAAGTATGCTTTTCAGAAAGCTGAACAAAATTAAATACATTTCCAGCAGTTTCCTATAAAGTAAATGCAACTGGCATTTGTGAATGCTAAATTTCTTATCAAAATCCAGTCATGGGACATCTTCAGAGTGGGTTTAGATAAAAATATTAGTAGGAGTAAAGGGGGTAGGGAGAGGAAAGGTTTAAATGGGAAGAGAGGGATGATTAGGAGGAACTGAGGTATGGATAGGAAGGGGCTTAAGGGGCTTATGCAAGTGTAACTGGGTAAGGAATCACATTTCGGTGTGAACTTGCTAAGGCAAGAGTTACATACGAGATGACCTGTAGGTATTCCTGAAGAGCAGGTAGGCCTCAGGTTATGGCTTGGTGGTGATTGTAGGAGACAGGTGGCTGTATGTGTACATGTTTATATATATAAATATATATATATATATATATATATATATATATATATATATATATATATATATATATATTTTTTTTGGGGGGGGGTTGTGTGCTGGTCTTTTGGAAATGTGTTATGATTGTAGGGGGGGTGATGTGTTAATAATGCTAGGTCTTCCACATGTAGATGAGGGGTTCAATGTAGTCAAAAAAAAGGGGGGAGAGATTGGAACAACTGAGGAGAGGCAGTACCATGGACAATAACTTGGTGAGGCTGTAGATTCAGTGAGGGACTTGCGTGCCAATGAGAGTGGACTTTATAGTTGGTGGATGGTTTGGGTTATTTTGCTGGTGAAGAACTCCATTTTCATTCCCCCTAAATTTTGAGCATGGTCCTGTTGTTTCTAATGCAGTATTTCTACTCTTGAGCTGTTCTGTAATTGTCATGATATTTTCTAGTATCTGCAAGTTTACAGATACTTTTAGTCATTGGGGGCAAGCCCCCAAGTTAAGATATGTACACGGCAAGAGAATGCTGTAGAGTTGCTGGCAGCAAAGTCGTGGACATTTTACTAATTTCAGACATATTGCAGATGAGACTGCAGTGCTTCTTTGCCAGATCACAGTATCTCCAAATGTTCACTGCCCTATATCCGTTTTGGATGAGTTTGGGAATTGTTGGTTGTGGAGGACTAAGGCAGTTGTTTGCTGATGTAATTTACATGGCTGAAGCTGCAAATGGCTTTTCAGGGGCCCAGAGATAGGTAAAGCATGCTTGCCTCCACACATGTGCTGTGTGGCGCTAATGAACATTGAAGCGTGGCAGTACTTTCGGCTGCCCAAATTCAGAGGACATTCCTCTCAACTGCTTGCTAGTATGATATTCAATGTTTACTAAAGTAATTCAAGACCTGAATACAGTTTAAAATACTGAACAATAAGACACATTATATGAGCTTTGATATATTGGGTTATTCACACTATGAAATCCACTATATGAAATTCTGCTGTTATTTTGAATATATCATGAATTAATATAACAGGTTAAGTCATGAATATGAGAGGATTTATACTTACATTAATGATATGATATTAATAGTTGTATTAGAAAAGGAAATGTATGAATATATACAGATTACTTATCCAAAATGTGGTTCTATATAAAGGATATCAAAGATTCATAAAATTCTATTAAGCCTCTGACAGAACGCAAAATGGATGTGAGCAGTGGCACATTTTGAATTTGTTCTTTGCATTCATTGGCAGTCAGGGAGTTTGAGTTTGAGTCATATGAAAGAGGTAACTTTATAAAGGCATGGTTTCCTTGTTGGCACAGTGCTTGTAATAGTGTTGCTTGTGACTTGCATTCCTGATTGCCTGTATATAGTGGCTGGTTGCGAAGGACTTTTGGGACTCGGTTTTGACTTATGGAGCATGGTTTGTTGTGGGTGGTCTGCTTTGGTTGTTTAGGTGCTCTGCCATTTGTGATATTTACATGATTTCTGCTATGTCCATTGCCCAGGCAGATTGCTTGCAGTTACAGGAGGGTCAGGAGTCTATGTGGTGCTGGATCTGGTCTACATCGATGGGGATTACTGGAGTTCCCTTCTGTGAAGACTGTGGAGCATCTGTTGTGTGTGAGGAAACAGAGAGAAGATTTCTGGCTGGTGAGTTTCTGTTGGGTTTTGCAGGGCTCAGGTACATGCTGCCAATGTTCTTGGATGACTGGTTTGGACTGGGGAGGGGGGACGTTTTGTATGAGGCAGCCGCTTTGGTCTTCGGGGAGAACATCATGCAGGAGTGCAATAAAACAAGGATTACAGGCTAGGTCGTTAACCTGCTTTGGTTAGTGAAGTTTCAGATTCATTTGCCTTCTATGTCTTCACGTTTATTTCGATGATGCATTTTCATGATCTCGTGGTTTTCTGGCAGGTTAATGGCTCCTTACTGACAGTAGAATTTAGGAAATGATGGCCATGAATTTAGACTTCATACTCCTTCAAAATCCATGCGGCTGCAAAACCCACTATCAGCTTTTGAGTTTCTTAGAGACTTTGGTCCCACTTTATTCATGGTTTACAATCATTTAATGTTGGTGGAGTAAGGGATAATGCGTTGCTGCTGTTTAAAGAGCAGTTAATCCTCTGGTGTACAGAGGCTTTAAGTTTTGTAAGATAGAAAGGTTCACTTAAAGATGAAGTAGGCAGTCAAGATTAAAGGACAACTGCACCCACAAACTCAAAAACATGTTTATTTTATCATGGTTTGTTTTCTCACATTTTAACACCACTCTGGGACTATTTACAGGTTTTTAAATATTTTACACATATTTTCTGAGTCTGACCACATGAGGTCTGGCATCTTGAAATAATTCTAATTGTTTAGTTTGTTCCATAATGCAGCACGTGTCTATGAAAATGATGTCATGCATGCCTATTTCATGGTGGGCATAATCTTACACCTGCTTTCACTGTTTTGAGTTTACATGCATACACTGCTATCTTCCAGTCAGTTAATTTTAAGTAACATTTCGTGCTATTCAATGACTACTTAAAACTTCTTCTTCTGGCTTTTCATGGTTAGGGGTCACCACAACGGATCACCTGTTTGCTCATTACTACTTAAAACTTCTTCTTCTTCTTCTTCTTTGAGCTTTTTCCAGTTAGGGGTCGCCACAGTGGATCACCTGTCCGCTCATGATTGGCAGTGGAGTTTTATGGTGTCAAGTTGCCAGCCTGGCACCCAACCTTCTACAGAAGGCACACACATGCACACCTATGGCCAATTTAGAGTGTCCAATCCACCTACAGCATGTCTTTGGGAGGAAACCCACATGACCACAGGGAGGACATGCAGACTCTGCATAGAAGGCACCCCAGCTGAGGATCGAACGAGAGAACCTCTTGCTGTGAGGCAGCAACACTCACCACTGCACCACCATGGCTGCCCCAATGACTACTTAAAACAAACAGTGCAAATGCCATGAAACAGACATTCAAGTGCTTTTTACTGCTGCTTCTTGGTAGAATGGCTAAACTGCAGTGTTTTGTAAAGCCCGAATTGTACTACTTTGACTCATCTTCCATTTCCCTTCATGCCTAACTTCCCTAGCTGTTTAAGTGCTAAGGGTAATTTGAGCTGATACCTGCTGTGGTTGACAAAGCAGATCAGGAGACTTGATTCATGTTTCCTTGTTCTAGCTTTTACGGTCTGTATGGGCAGGGGAAGAACCAGTGACTTCACAGCATGGGGTGGTTTAGGACAGTCATGGTGATGTCAGTTTGGGGAAGGAACTAGCCAGACAACTACCTGTATTCATTGGTGTTGATGACTTCAAAGAATTGGAGACTGCAGAATGCTTTGGCAGGGTGGGATAAAAGTATTTTGGAAAGCCACACCACCACAGCACAGTAAGGTACTGTTCTAGTGGAGAAAAGCAGTCAATTTAAAATACATTACATGCTGTATTGTTGTTTATTCATAGCAGGGATAGTAAATTGGGAGAAAAATGATAGAGTAGTTGAGCATTTAATAATAGAATCTCAATGTTGTCCTCTAAGATAAGACCCTATATTATAAATGTAAAGCATTTGCTGGAAATTTATGCTGCATCCTTTACCAGTCCTTAGAACAACATAAAGGTGTTATGATTAGTAGATTGCTGTAGTTGGGGTTGAACACCAAATGGACAGCTCTATTAAAATGATGCAGCTAATTTCTGGCTCAGAGGTAGGTACAGGTGAATGATAATGGTGAAATACAGTGACAGTGTTAATTTCCTGGTGGTGTAAAGTTTGGAGCAAGAGGATTTTGGAAGAGACACAGTGACTCCAACTCCAAATTGGGGGGTTGAGGGTGGATGGATGTTTACAGGGGTTGACTATTCATAAGGATGTGGAACCAAGCTGAGCTTGGGTATTAAAGTACTGACAGTCATGTGAGTAGGGGTACTGTGCATTTGTGCAAGCAAATTGGAAAGCTATACTATTGACAATTTTATTATGATCAGATGTGGTATATATTAAGTTTATTTAGGGGAAAAAATATTTAAATACAAATATTAGTGGTTTATAAAGACGGCATTTTGAGTGAATTTTTATGGTTGAAAATCGGCTACAGCATCCTCTGATCGGTCAGCTAGCTTATTGTAGGTGGTAAAGGGCAGGCAGAGTGGGTAGGGGGGAGATCAGTTTGCCGCATACACACAGGGTAAGGGGTTGAATCTTATCTTTACTTTGCATTGTGCTAACTGTATTTGTAGAATGTGGGGGATTTGAATGCTCTTACATTGCAGTTTGACTGACTAAATGTTCTTGGAGGTGAATCAGTTGTTACCATGGAGGTTGAGCATATGACTGGTGGGAGATTGATATCTAGAAGCTTTGCAATTTTCATGACAGCAAGGTGCTTAATTTGTTTTCTTTTGCAGATTGAGGTATAGAATTTCTGGCAGAGATGGTGAAAGACACAGTTTGTATTAGCTAGTATGCCTAAAGGAAGTGGATTGGACAGAGGATGCTGCTATTAGAGGTTCTGGACATTGGCATGGAAAGCAGTGAGGCTGCAGGTAATGACATGATTCCAGGTGCTCATTCAGGCAAGTAAGTTTGTATGGTTTGAGATTACTGTGGCTTCAGGTATGCTTGAGGCAAATTAGGGGCATGTTATAGCAGGTGTTTAGTTAGCATTAAAGGGAATTTTGGGGTAGAACCTAGGTGGGATGGATTTAAAAGCTGAGTTTGGGTTGGTTTTGGGATCGGCGTTGACAAGCTTTCCAGTAATTTTAATATGGTAAGTACGCAGTTAGGCATGTCAGATTTGGGTGGAGTTTTGGGGTGCATTTACAGTTATCCATGTAGGTTACTGTGTTGGTAGAGGGCCCATGATCTGATCTGGTGATGGAAAGTTGATATGATTCATAGGGTGTAGTAGCTATTGGTGATGTTACATACTAGGTTAGGGTTTAGCAGGAGTACCACAAGAACCCTTTTTTTTAATGCTTGAGGGAATGTGGTAGGTAGGGTTGCTGGAAGCATTGCAGATATGAGGGTGCTTTTGGTATAATGTAGGAGCAGGGTGCCTTGTTTACATGGGTGGTAGAGGGTTTAACCAAAGCATGTTTTGGAGTTTTCAGAAGTTGGCCATGTTCTATTTCTTTCAGTTGTGGCCTGGGTTTAGCTAGGAGCGGCTTCAGGAAGTACTGATTTGGGGGGAGGTGTTTAAGGTTATGCAGGTGTTAGATGTTTCTAGCAATCAGCACCTTAATCAGGAAGATAGTATTGTGCTATTGTGAATTTGCTTGGTTTTCAGTAGTTTGATGGGTTGGCTTGGGTTGAGTGGGTAGAGAGACAGACATTGAATACTGTAAGATTGGTTTTCTGTGACGATTGGGCTGCAGATTTGAGTTTAAGGGGTTATAGTTTCTGTGGCATTTGTTATGGCTATAGATTGTCATTCCAGAAAGGTTTTGGGGGCCAGCGAAGGTGAAGATGACTTTAGGTACTGCACTTGTATAGGATTGTTGGAGGGAGGGCTGGATGGCTCTTGGACGGTTATTATATAAGGCTGCTGTTAGGGGTTAGTTGCTTAAATGCCATGATGGCCAATTAAAACAATTTATGTTTATAATGCACAGTTGGTGTGATTTCAGAATTGTTATTGCACTGACATTAATGGGATTTAATTTGGTTCTTACATTTATGTGGGTGGTAAAGTGGGTATGCAAGGTGGCATGAAGGTAGTCAGTTGCCTATGCAGAGTTTTGTGGTGGTGGGCTAAGGGTTTGGTTGTCCAGTTGGATTGCAATGTCTTTTAATCTGTCCAAGGCTTCCATTGTTCATGAGGTTTGGATTATTTGGTTCATGTGTAGTGGTTATGCTAGGCTGTGAGTTTATGGTTTGTTACATTAGCATTAGGAAGGAATCAGTGATTTGTTTTCAGTTTCTTGGTAACTGGCTACTTTGTTAGTTATGTGATAGGGTTTCGGTGGTGATGACACCCATCCATTTTGGTTAGTGAGAATGGGGTACACCGAATAATGTTTGGCCTAAGGACTTAATGGTGGTTAGGTTGCTGAAAGTTTATCAGGGGGGGGGGCAGCCATGTTAGGCTGGTGGGCAGAGGAGAGGGACAGACATGCCCTCTTCTGTTCCCCTTCTGATTTTTTGATGGTCATTCCAATGAATTGGGAAAAGAAAGTGAGTATTTGAAGGTGGCTTGATAAATAAGCAAGCAGGGGTAAGGACACTCTCTGTTTGGTTGGATGTTAATTAAATAAGTGGAAAATGAAGTGAGTAATGGGATGCTTCTTCATAAGTAAAATAAGTGGGATGTGCAATTCAATAAATGGTAAATGAAGTGAGTAGTGGGACGCTGCTTCATAAGTAAGTGAATTGGAGGTATGGATGCTGCTTACTGGTTCAGGATGAGCAAGGTCACGCTGTCCTGATTAACATTACATGTATGTGGATGTTGGAATTCAATAAGCTATATTGTGTTTCAGTTCTAGTTAATAAATATTGGATAACAAAGTTATGTTTATGAAAATTTAATAAAGGTTGTCAAATGTCATTTGGTGTGATGTGTTTATTGAAGGGGACCGGGACAACTGATGATATGGTTTTACACATGCACAACTATAACAATGTTGACAAAAGAAAATAAGTAAATGTTAATTAGCAAATTAGGTCGATTTTACTTTCCAAACTCCTAGATGACAGATTTTGCTGCCTGAACTAATTTTTTTTTTATTTTCAGACTATGGCTATAGGAAAAATCAGAATTAGAGTTGCACCTAAAAGCAAGTTGTTTTTATACAGATAATAGGATACAACTGATTCCAAGTCATGCAGTTAAAAGACTCAGACCATGCATCCAGTTAACATGCATCCCACTACAACTTGAAAATTATATTTAATCACAGTAAGGAGTTCTTGTCAGAACTATTAGTAATCTTATTTGGACACAAACCCTTGATTTGAAACTCTTGTTTTAGACATTGCGTTCATAGCTTTGAATATTAAGCTTATAGTCTGATCTTTTAGAAACTTAACCTCATGTCTGCATCTCTCTCTATCTATCTATCTATCTATCTATCTATCTATCTATCTATCTATCTATCTATCTGTCTATCTATCTATCTATCTTTCTCTCAATATCTATCTATCTAGCTCTCTTTGTTGACCTGGTTAGTCCACTATGCCACTACCCTCTCTAAAGTGGAGACCCATTACATTTTTGCAGTAGGCAGAGATATACTTTGCTCATGAATGACTGGTAACTTACTCTGTACAGTTAATAATAGATGCTGTGACTCAAGCAAATCCTCTATTTTCTTTTCTTACGTTTACTTTTCATTACAATGTTCCCAACCTGTTAGACCCTATGGGCTATAAATTCCAATTGATGTTTTGGAAATAAGCATATCCAGTAGTGTTTTAAAGACATGACATAAATCATTCCCATAAATGTATCTTAGAACAGTTACAGTGAAAGCTGCTTAAACTTTGTACACATTAAGATTTGTAGCAGCAGGATGTCTGAATTTATATTGTCACCATTAACTAACATAGTGGACAGATGGTCTGTAAAAAATGTCCAATACATCTACTGTACTAAAACCTTACTCAGAAAGGGAAAGTATCCTTTTACTCACTGGCACAGCCATATATAGAAGCTATATTATGACATATCCGCTGTATTCAAAGTGAAAACAATTGAATGTTATTTGACCTGCAGCTTTCAAGTCTAATTCACATTTTGTGATATCAAACCAAGACTGGTCCACCAGGAATTCTTTATAACAGTGTACACTCATTAAAAGATAACCTAGAAGATGTTACTCAATAGGTTTATGCTACATGCAACGCTTTCTGTGCAACTCCTAACTTGAAACTACTAGAGGAGTGTGAATTACACAGCTGTTAAGTGAGTGTATATAACGCACAATATTCAGTAACTCACTGTTAACTAAAAGCTATCATCAGGTGAATGTGTACTATAATCACTTCATACTAAGTCACTACTAAATAGGATATCACTTGTGTCATAGAGGGATAAAGCCCTGACTAGTTCATTTAGCAGCTTGGACACTTGACAGCAAGACTGGGAGAATCAACATACCTATCCTTGGGGGGGAAACATGCTGGTCATTTCTCTGAGCAGTGCTGGAAGCTGGTGTTTGGCATTAAATGCCAGGTTGGTAGGTGGGAAGGCAGAAAGGTAACCGCCCAATGGGCCTAGGTTGGGAACATGCACTTATGCCACCCCTTACTGCTGACCATCCAAACACAATGGTGATGTCAACACACACAGGAGAGGGTATATAAGGCTATAGAAAAACCTCTGCAACCCAAAGTATGATGGCAACTTGTTCAATCCCCATTCCTCACTTGAAGCTTGGCTCCTCACCGCCTGTATTTACTCACACATGATCTCAGGTGCCATGTGTGGATCCTTCAGATAGTAGGACCTTCTCAGTGTGGGTATCACTAAGGGGATAGAGTTATTCACTGAGGAATCCTGAAGTCAGCATTTTCAGCTTCGATTTTGCAGTGACCTTTTTTTAAGCTATCTGCCAGCTAAGTATGTTTTACATAGTGGGACAATACCACTGCTACCTATGAGCTCTCAACAGGTGAATGTGTACTACAATCAGTGTCCTTCCACTATGAGTCATTGAGTAGCAGCTCCTAGAGAAAGCATCCTTCTGCGCACAACCATACAAAATAAACCAGGCAAAAAATTAAGTGTTTCTTGCAGGAGGGCAAACCTGCTACATCCCCATGAGGTAGCCAAGCTCCCCACGACTTTTATATGTAGCTCCCTGGTTGGACAAAGATTAAGGGAGAAATCTCCCCCCATCCATAAAAAAGGGAATGATTCCTGGTGCACTCTCTAACTGTACTGGTGAAAAACAGTAATCAGGGAACTGAACTTGGGTAAGATGGTTGCTTGGGGAACCTAACAGGAAGAAGCAGAGCAGCTCCCAGTGCAAACTTGATCACGGCTAACTAGAAGCTCTTATCATGTAACTGTCTGCAGTGACTGCAGGCGTGCAGCTCTTTAAGGTTGTAAAAAAACTGAAATACAGCTGACCATCAATCTGTCCTTGACCATTGATCTATCCTTGCTCTACCTGATAAGTGGAATGCCCATGTCTGACAGCTGAGTCACTTATTAGGATGCTGAAGAGAAAATAGATGCTTCTGGAGTGTGTTTAGAAATAGTTGATGTAGGTCCAGCAAGTATACTGTGGACATCTGGCTAAGGTATAGATCTACGAGTACAGTCTCTAGGAAGCTTGAAAAGGGATTTCCTCAAATCAGTATTTATTCCTCTCATAAATGGATTCTATGTTAGGTATCAGTAAGTGAGCAAATAAGGCAGCTGCTTTGCCAGAAAGCATTTGTTCAAGCAGATTAGAACTTCAGTACAGGTTTAAAAGTATTCATCCTATATAATCCTGGTTCTTTATGTGGTTAAATATCTTAAGAGCAGATATACTTTTTTATGTTCAATGTTCTTCGGGATCAATCTCAAAGCCTAGAGAGGTCATTAAAGAGTTTGTCAAATAAACTGGATCATACATTTTCAAAGCTGCAACATACACTCCATCTCTTAAACACGTATTCAAAGAACTCTTAAAATATATTAACAAATCTACCCTTTTAATTCCATATGGCAATGAATTCCACCACATTCTAGCCTTACTATGAAAACATTTTTAAGTTTTGGCTAGAATTCTTAGGTGTGATCTCAACAGACAAGTTAGTTCTTGTCTCATGCATATGTCTCAGGACATTAATCCTAATGCAGGCACTGTATGAATTAACATGCACAAATTTAAAGATTATTACATCTCCTTTTACAAGCCTGTAGCCTACAGAGAATAGGAATAGAACCTACAATTTTTTGTTAATTTGCCAGGTGTAATATATTTGTATTCCTTCCAATTTAGCTGCTAGAAAACAGAAAAAAAAAACAGAGACACCACATTCTATTATTGGCCTACCAGATTTTTATACAGGCAAACGAGCACATTATATTAATAGCTAGATATTACACATGGACTGTTTTTATTTTTAATTTCACAGTAATATCTCCTGACTATTTCCTTTACATTTTGTCCAAAACTTCAAGGTCTGTCTTTTTTCCTCCCAAATCACTGATGTTGCCAACCTTTTGCAGTATAAATTGGAATAGCAGAGGAATATCCTCTATTGGTTGAGCCAAAGTTAATATAAGGTTCAATATTAAGGCAATTCAATTACCAAGTAAGAGGATATCTGAGATAACAGACCATCTGAATGTCCTTTGCATAAGCCTTTGGTCATCCACTGATGTTATAGTTGCATGTATTCTGGTATCATCTGCATATCTGCTTAACCATACTTCGCTTACTTGTGGAAAGTTGAACATAAAAACCAACACTGGTTCCATAAAAGACATGTGCATGACACCAGTGTGAAGTAGCTTAAAGAAAGAAAAATTAGTACCGGTCCTACAAAATACTCTCTACTGTGGATCCAGTTATCCACCCATCTAATCACATAACTATTTTCTTCTCTACTATTAATCTTAAGATTGCATTGTGCTGGATATTATCAAAGTCTCTAGCTTTGTCCAAATATATCATGCCTACTGGCAGACCATTTTTTTCACTTCTTAAACTGATTATTAAAAGTTAAGGAGATTTGTGATATAAGAGCTGCATACAATAAATCTGTGTTGTGATAAATCCATATTAGAATTCAGTACTTTATATATCAAAATTACAAGCACCCTCTAGAAACATTTACCCAGGATGCTAGTTAACATTGTTGGCCTAAAATTAATTACTAAGGATGCATCACCACCTTTGAACAATGAGACTGCAAAAACTTCCTTCCAAATGTGAAACAAAGCCAGTTTGAAACAGATTATGTAAATATGGAGTAATAAACCGTATAATGTTTACTAGAAAAAAACACATTTAAGCCATCTAGACTAGCAGCTGCAGAAGTCTAATCAATGTTAAGACCTAAACCAACATTTCAGTAGCAATTGCTGGACAGCTGTCACTGTCAGAGACATTTCACAGCTACATCCATTCTGTTACAAAGGCTACTGTATAAATTTATTCAAAAATACCTGTACCCACATTTTGGGGTCAGTGATGGGGCGATAATCTTCTATTAAATGGAATTTAGAATGGCACTCTTCCCAATATTGTCTTAAGTGCAGAAGTCTTTTTATTATCTGTTATGCATATTGCCAGAGTTATTTCCTAATTTTTTTTTGTGATATTATTTATTTATTTGTATTTGTTTACAAGAGTATTGCACTGAAAGATGTAGAACAATTCCAGGCTTAGTCTGGGGGAAATGTAAAACGCTGCACAAGCAAAAAAAAATACAGAAATGTAAGCAATAACAGAGAAGTTCAGACTAATTATATAGGGAAAAAATATATAAACATTCTTGTGAGCAATCACAGTGCATTGTACAGTCAGGCAAAGTGTAATGTACAATATATATTCATTAGTTTCTAAAGTGGATCAATTTTTAGTAAATCTTGAAAGAGGGAAAGTTAGGTGATACGTCCTGTAATGAAGCAGAAGCATTTGGATTGGATGAAATTCTTTTTTGAGTTGCATTCTGAATTTGGAATAAGTGTTGATTTCCTTTATGTCTATGGGGAGAGTCTGCCAAAAAAAAAAATAGGTGCCTGAGAGGAAAAAGTATGTGCAGTTCTGAGGAGTTTAGTTTTACGGGTAATGAGAGTTAGTGTGGTTTTTGAGCAGCATCTTAGGTTGTATGAGGAGTTGTTTTCATGAATCCTAGTTGCAAGGGGAATAAATGTGTGGTGTTCAAGTAGTTTGTAGAGCTGGGATCCTTAAAGTACATTAGATATGTGTTTTATGGCTAGCCATTTGACTTTCTCTAAGGTGATACAGTGATGCTAACAGAGGCAAGTTTGCAATGAATGAGCAAATGCTATTAGTGAAAGTCTGGAGTGTGGTAATGTTTTTCTTGGAGGCAGAAGCAATGTTGGGAAGCCCATATTCAAGTCATGAAAGGAGAACTCCTTTGCCAACAGCTGCTCTAACTGTTTGGGAGAGAAAAGGGGAGATCTTTTGGGCACAGAAGAGCAGGGAGTTTATTTTGGCTCTCATTAGTTTATATGAAAATGCAAGTTTAGTGACTGATCAAGCCCTAATTCTAGGTATTGGAAGGTAGAGGGTGTCTCTACAGAATAGATGTGTAATTCAAAGATAGTCAATTGCTTGGTGAATTTTCTGTGGACTTCCAGAAGCATAGCTTTGATCTTGGTTGGGGTTAAGAAGTTCATGATTTGTGAAACATTTGTGGAGCTCATGTAAATCCAACTGTAATTGACATTGAATGTTGCTGTGAGAGTGACCTGATTGGTAAATGACCATGCCATCAGCAGAGAGGATTTAGAGGATAAGTTGAAGATGGGGGAATCACAAGGAAGTTTAATGAATATGGAGGTGGGGTAGAGAATGGCTCCTTGTGGTACACCTTTGGTAATAGGTGCAGATTCTAATTGATAAGATCTTGTTTCAACTCTGAAGTATCTGTCAGTGAGGAAATCTTTAAACAAGGGATTGGCATATTTTCTGATACCAGTTTCAATTATCTCCAAAATAGCTCCTATCCAATAGTATATCTTTCCCTGCACTTCTAGTTTCTGATTTTTTTAAACCTTCTTCTGATTCCGAAGAAGTCTCCGTAAAGGAGACGAAAGCGCTAAATCTAAGTGTCCGTTGTTATTGTGGTTTTTTGTTTTTCGTTATTAAAGTATAAAATAACAATTTAAACATTCTCCGCTTGTTCATGGTATATGCTGGCATTTATGATGAAGGTGTAGCAGAGACGAAGTAAATACAAGGGACAGCCTTAATAGTGCCGGAACGCAATTCTTTTGGTAGATTTATCCTTCTTGGTTACTAGTTTTTTTAAACCTTCTCAAGAAATAATTTTCTTTTCTTTAATTTATCCAGTGACCTATTCCACCAAAGCAATTGAATATGTTATGGTTTAGCCAACACTATGGGAACGCATTTTACAATTAGTCCATCGATATTATCATACAATTACTTCTATTTTCCTTAATGATTTAAATAGGCAAAAGCTACGAAATGAGACAGAAGGGAAAATAATGGAACAGATTAACAGCTTCTACTATCTGGGAGGGGTGGTTTAGGAGAAGGGAAGTCTGAATGAGAGGTTGAAGCTCGAATTAGAGGGGCTGCAGCCAACTGACAGTGTATATCAGGGGTAGTAGTTTGAGAGAAGAATACCAAAAAATTATACATAAGGTATACAAAACAGTATACATGTGCCACTAGTACTAATTTATGGGACAGACACCTGAGCAGTGAAAATAGAGCAGATGAGGAAGCTAGACATGATAGAGTCGAAGTGATTAAGATAAGTTGGTAGGATACACATTGTGTGATAGGTAATGAAATTAGGACATCAGAGCAGAAGCCTATTTAGCTCCCAGTTGCAGAGAAGGTCAAAAAGAACAGATTATGTTGGACTGAGCACGTGCAAGAAAGCAGAACACAACTGGGTGCAAATGATTAGGGACAGACAGGAAGAAGGCAAGGGGAAACAAAGGCATCCGGCAAAGAGCTGGATGGATTGTATGAAAAAAGATCTGTGACAGTCGAGCATGACTGTCAAATAAGGTTAGATAGTGGAACTGAATCAAGAGAGTTCCATACGTTAAGTTCCTCAGATAAACCTGTAAGCTGCAGCCTATAAAACACCCTCCTATTTTCTTGCACTTCTAGAGTAATATAAGCAGTGCTACAATAATAGCACCATAGCACACTCATATGATCAGCCCCTAATATTTCAGGCCCTGTTGAGCATTCTTTCATGGCAGTCATGCCCCAAGACATTGTGAAATCTCACCCTGATAGACCTCCTGCATATCTGCAAAATAAAAAAATAAAACATCAGAATTACCATTCTAAAGATGCAAACCTTGCCTGTGACAGAAATAGAGCAATCTGGTCTACCACACCACACACTTTTGAGTTCCATAATTATGAAAACCTTTATATGAAAGAAAGAAAGAAAGAAAGAAAGAAAGAAAGAAAGAAAGAAAGAAAGAAAGAAAGAAAGAAAGGCATGTTTCTATTTGAAAAGCAAGTTACTGTTATTAAAATAATGTCATAGCTTTCATGGGCAAATCTTACTAAGAAATTTATTATTCAAGCTTCATGTTTTGTACATAAAACCTCTTAAAAAAATCTGTCTTTTGGTTTTAAAAAATATTAGTCTGTTCAATTACGTAAGAAAATGAATCCTGCTGCCTTGATAATTTAAATTCAAGTTATCTAAACCATAATATCTAAGAATTATAGTCCATTCCTTTCCATATCATGAGGTTGTCCAAGACGCCCATGAAACATTCCCTTCTAATACAGTTAGTAAATTCTCTTGCAATTTTTTTGAGAATGGGAGTAAATCTTGGAGCTCCAATGATAATGTACATAACTAACTTAAAGGGCCGGATTCACAAAGGCTTGCACTGAGTCTAAGAGTAGAGTAGGACTCCATGCAGCCAACATGTCCGCCGAGCGATCCAGGAACAGCCGGAAGGGGTGTGCAACAGAGCTCCTAAAACAACTCTTACATGGACAGGGCTAGGTTATGCAAATTACCTCATTTAATGTCGAAAGCCATGCAAATGAACTAAATTTGTGATCCAGGAAACCCTAACCTGTCTGAGTAAGAGCAGTGTTATTTGTAGAAATGTACTCCGGTGACAACTGAGTACCATTCTGCAAATATCAAAACGGAGCCGTGACAGCTCCAAATAAAGGCTGCATCCAGTTGAGGGAGCATGCCAATGGCCAAATAAACGGCCATTGGCAATGTTCCCCGATGCAAAATTTAAAAAAAAATAATCTTTTTTTGTACCTCGATCTCCAAAGTTTAAGCATAGCGCAGCGCCGCCCAAATGTGCTGCACTCTAGAAACCAGAAAACCAGAAACTAAAAGCCACAAATAGGGCTTTTATAGCAAATCATAAGTTTCAATGCAAGTGAATGGCAGGCTGCAGACAAAATGGCAATGGAGTAGAGGTTGCTAAGGGGGGAAGCTCAGTCTAAGAGATGTAACCAAGCATTACTAGGCAATCCCATGCAAATGAGGGTAAGGATAGTGAATCCCAAGTTTACATAGCAAATGAGCACAGTCAGTGGAGTGTATGAGTAGGATAAGGGGAGTATCAGAGGAGAAGATAGGTGACATCACGAGTGGGGTATGTATGACAGAATGTAAGCTCACTGGAGCAGAGTGGCATGTGTTTGCTGTCAGTTACACATTACTGGAAGAGGTGTGTCAACAGGTATCCTAGCTAAAGGCAAGAAATAGAAGGTGTATGCCGTGGCTAACACTAAGGTTTCTTGTTGAAGTGCCTGCAACATGTTTGCGCATGGGTGTGCGCCTGTATATCCGAGTAAGACTGTGTGCATGTGTGTGCGCCTGTGTGCTCGCGTTTAAGCCAGAGTAAGTATGTGTAAGGTCATTTAAAGTTGTGTAAGCGCGTTTGCGCCGGTGTGCAAGCGTTTAAGCAGGAATTAGCAAGTGTTAGGCTGTGTAAGCATGTGTGCGTGCTTGTGAGCTGGTGTGTGCGTGTTTGCGCTTGTGTGCACGGCGCTGCCCCCCCCCTGTGGAAACAGAAAGGGAAAAGGAAGCACAGCAAATAGTCGGACGTTAACCAGGGAAAACTAGCAGAGCTAGCAGGTGAAAACAATCAGAATTAAACAATTACACAGGCAGTACACTAGCCCAGTGCAGCCCAGCACTTAAAACTCTGCAAACAACTTTCCACCATATTTTCCTCAGAGACACTGCAACACTGCAGTAAACTAAGAGTAGTGAAAACTTAAAAAGCTTTACTGAGACAAAGAAATGTCAGGGGCTGCCATTGCTGCTATAAGGCGACATATGCAACATGCTGAGGGTGGTGACAATGCAAATGCTGCTGAGCAACCCCCAGTGAGGAGACGGAGAAGAGTGTACAGGCCCAGGGTAACCTACCAGGGGCCACATGAGCTGGAGATAGTGGAGCGCTATAGAGTGGACGGAGACCTCATGCAGCAAATAGTTGAGCTGTGCAGGCCACGCCTCACACACAGAACCAACAGAGGGGAACCCATCCCAGTGGAAACCAAGGTATGTGTTGGCCTAAGAATACTAGCAACAGGTACCTTCCAGAGACCAACTGGTGATATGTTGGGGATATCACAGGCATCAGCATCCAGGGTACTGCACCAGTTCCTGAATGCCATGTCAGCACATGTTGGTGATCATGTATATTTGCCCAATTCCCGTGAGGTATTGGCCAGCAATATGCGTCTTTTCCAGCAAATAGTGGAATACCCTGAGGTAGAGGGTGCAATAGACTGCACACACATATGCATCAAAGCACCAGCCGGTGAGTGTGGTAGGGCCTACATTAACCGCAAGGACTTCCCCTCCATCAACTGCCAGGTCGTGTATGATGCCCAGGGCATAATACTGAATGTGTGTGCTGGCTGTCCTGGAAGCTACCATGATTCCCATATCTGGCATCTGACACAGCTGTACCAGACATTTGCCAATGGGGACATCCCTCATGGTCACCTAGTGGGGGATGCTGGATATGCACTGGAGCCGTGGCTGATGACACCCATCAGAAATGCACACACACCTGAACAGGAATGCCATAATGAGGCACACGTACAAACACAAAATGTAATCGAGCATGTGTTTGGGCTGCTCAAGTCACGGTTCCATTGCCTGGACACATCTGGTGGAGCTTTGCAGTACTCACCAACTACATGTATCCAAATTGTCATGGTATGTGCTATGCTACATAATATGATCCTGTGAAAACAGCTGCAGCAAGAGCAGCATAGGCCCGGGTCAAACAGCCCCCCACCATTGCCAAGGCCATCACAGGCAGAGCGTGACTCAGAGGAGGAACAACCTGAGCCTGTCCCAGTAGGCAGAAGGAGGCGTACCCAGTATGCTTTGGCCTTGGCAAAGAGGCAAAGCATAGCACATACACTGGCACAGTAGGAGCCCTGGAAATTATACCTCTCCCTGACTCGCGCACATAGTAAGAGGGATGCCTAACTTGACACTACCTGTTTTCAAACATGTATAAGGAGTGTACTATGTGCATCTGACACAGGCAACCCTGCAGCACCACCTGAGGCATGATTGCCATGTTTTAAGCAATATAAAGCAGTGCTAAACAGCTTTTACCACTATTTAGTATATGTAAGCAAAATTGCACACCCTAACTAGCACAACTTTGGGCAATGTTGAGCAATACTGGGCAACGTTCAGCAATGTTGGTTAATGTTGAGCAATGTTGGGCAAGTTTGGTCAAAGTTGGACATAGCTGACCAAAAGCAGGTAAACATGATCATATATCTGCTTTACTGGTCCTTAAGCAGTCTGGTCTGCCCAGTATGAAAATATAAAGCAGTGACAGGCCTCTAACCCAGGATACTGTGCACTATAGTCACAGTACTGCACCACCAAACCATGACAGTATTTCACTGGTCAGCCTGTATGAAGAAATGCTGCTAAGTCTATGCAAAGTGTCTCATGGAAACCCTGCAGGCACAGCATAATCCCTTGTCAAGTTATGACACAAAGGTGAGTCCTACAGTAAAAATATAACTTGATTTTCAACACACATATAGTATAAATTTTAATATTGGGCATGTTCACACACGATAACAAATGTAGTGGACTTCAGACAGCAACATACCGAAAGGTCACACTGGGCATGCTCACACACGTGAATGAATGAGACAAATGTCAGGCAACAAAACACTGAAAGGCCAAACTGGGCATGCTCACACACTTTGGCTATGTCTGGGTACAGCAGTGGGCCACACATATCTGGCAGTTGCATGTGTTAACCCAGGAACCTTTCACTATTCACCAATCCTGCCTTGTGCACACAGTTATATGATAACAGACACATATATAATATATTGGAACCCAGTCATAATCAAATATGTACTACAGATACCTAGGTTGCTCATAGAAAGTGGGAAAGCAAAGAAGATAAAAAACCTGCAATCAGTATCATCAATAAACAATGTGCACTCCAAACATTATCATAGGTTCATAGGTTCATAGGTTGATACTAGGCTATCTGCCCTAGGGCATTTATAAGCCTAGCCAGAGTGTGTTTGGCTTTCACCACCCTTTTAGATTAGTAGACTGTGCCTTTGAATAGTAGGTCACACAAGATAGCCCTTTTACGGTTAGTTTATTGTGCCTCTGTCTAGTAGGGACCCAGGAGAGATCCCAGGGGTGAACGTATGCGCTCCCATCCACTAGTCAAGATTTCTCTTGAAGAAGGTCAGTGAGGGGCTCTGCCTAACCTGGACTGGGATTTTGTTCCAGAGTGAGGGGAGCCTCTGGGATATGAATCTGCCCCTCCAGCATGTCCTATTTATTTCTGTACTGAGGTTTAAGTCCCTGGAGTGTGTAGCTGTAAGGGATTTGGATATCCTGAGGTTGAGCATGACCATTAATTCTGGGTTGGACATGGCTTTATATGTCAGGCACAGATCACATCTGAGTAGGCGGTAAGCAACTGAGTAGAGCTGGAGTTTCTTTAGCCGAACTGCGTTGGGCATCCATTTGTGTCCCTTCGATCCACTTGGTGAGGTACTTTTGGGGTCATTACAGTTGCTGCATGTGTCGGGTAAGGTACATCCCAAATGGGGCATTGTATTCAAGTATGGGCCTGATGAGTAGAGGGGCACAATGACCCTTCCTGATCTAGATGTGAAACCTTTCGTGATAAGGTGGACTATATAGAAGGTCTTTCAAACCACTTTGGCAATGTGATTGTCAAAGGAGAGATTACTATCTACTTGGGTCCCCAAATCCCTAATTACTTCTTCCATACATAATGGATTACCACCTATGTGGTAATTTGTGGGCACTTTGTTTTTCCCAAAGGGGATGACTATGCATTTTATGGCATTTAGCTTTAGGCCATGGCTCTGGCACCAGTTAACCATCTCTGTGAGACCCATTTGGAGGATGCTTATGTCAGCCAGAGAGTTGATTATGGCACCCAGTTTACAGCCATCTGTGAACTTAGTCAGCCATACTCCTCCCGTGTTAGCCTGTACCTCAGAGAAATATATACTGAACAAGAGAGGTCCCAGGACTGAGCCTTGTGGGACGCCACTTGTAACTGATGTAGAGTCTGACATGGCACCTGCAATTCTGACCATGTGGGTGCTATCCATGATCCAGTTTGCAATCCATCTTGTGACATATGTGTTGATATCTAAGCTGGTGAGCTTATTTACGATGCCCGAGTGGGGTATTGTGTTGAAGGCTTTTGCGAGGTCCAGGTAGGCTGTGTGGACTACCTTCCCTACGTCTATGGCCCTGATAACTGTTGCAAAGAAGTCAACCAGGTTTAAGAGGCAAGATCTGCTCTTAACAAAGCCAAATTGGGTAGGATCCAGTGTCTGGCGGTTCCTGATGTCTTTGTTTATGAGTTCCATGATGATACGCTCCATAGCTTTGCAGACCAGGCTAGTCAGGCTTATAGGGTGATAGTATCCAGGGTCCATTGTGGCACCACCTTTGTGGAGTGGGACCACTATTGCTGTACGCCATTCCTTCAGTACATATCCTGTAGTAAGTCTGATATTGAACATTGACTTTATATGAGGGTTAATTTCTTCATGAAGCTCGTGTAAGACACAGCCCGGGACACCGTCCGGTCCCATTGATGCTGTGTTATTGCTTTGGAGAGGGCAGCTCTCACCTCTTCATCTGTGATGTCAGGGAGGCTACACTCTGTTGGGATGGACATTTGCTCTTTTGGGGGGATGGGTGGGAGAAATATGCACTGAACCTGTCTGCCAGGATGTTGGCAATGTCTGTGGGTTCAGTGTATTTTTTGTCATTATGCACTAACTAAGAGCATATCTGGGAGTTGCCACCCAGGTCCCTGACATAACTAAAGAAGGCCTTCTGAATGTCTTTAGTGTCATGTGCAATTTTTATTTCAAAGCTGGCCTTAGATGATTTTTTTAGTGATCGTAGTTTCTTGCTAGTACTGATCAGAGATGCCATCCCTTCTTGGGATTTTGCTCTATCATGTAGTAGCCTCCTCCTTTTTGTTATATAGCTTATTTATGACTGGGGTCCACCCTAACAGGTCCCCTGCCTTTGGAGGAGTGAGTCTTGGTTTCATTTGGGATAGCACGATCCATGCATTCCTGTAGGTGTCCATAGAATGTGTTTGTAAAGGATTCTGCAGTTTGAGCTGTATTTTCCACTGGCCCGGGGGCTTTGAAGGATACCACCTCGGTTTTGAGAAGTGTGACATTTGCTTTTGAGAAGTTCTTCACCGAGAATACCTTGGCTGGGGGTGGGGATGGGATATGGATGTCCAGTGAAACAAATGTATGGTCTGACCTTACCGATGAGGGGTATACCTCTGGTGTGGAACATAGAGTCCCCATCTTGGTGATGACCAGGTCCAATATGTTTTCCCCTCTTGTGGGGGTGGTGACCAATTTTTCCATAGCATTTGAGTTTATAAATTCAAGGAACTGTTGGCCGAGGGTGTTGGGGCTTGAGTAGTATTCCCAGTCAATGTTTGGGTAGTTGAAGTCACCCAATATAATGGTGTTTGGAGAGACCTTCATAATCTCCAGTGTTCTCAGGAAAGCCGAGTGGGGTCCCTGAGTTTGTGAGGGTGGTCTGTAGCAGGCTCCAAACTGAAAGGTAGTTTTGCCCATTGTTAGTTGCACATGGATGGTCTCCGATGCTTCGTGCAGTGCTACTAACCTGGAGGTGTGTGTATCTTTGATGTATATGGATACTCCCCCTCCTTTTGAGGTTCGGTCCGGGTTGTGTAGCCGAAAAGCATGGTATGAAGTATAACCTGGTAGTGCTGGGGTGCTTTTGGGAGCCTTGAACCAGATTTCTGTTGCTGAATTTCCTGTTTGCACTTAATTTTAAATCGTTTTTTTCTTAAAACTTGCATATTTTCTGTCCTTGACCTAGCACTCTTGTGTGGGGTCATTTACTGCACTGTTATAACTTGATATTACTTGTGAACCTCTGCTATCTCTGTAAAAAACAAAAACAAAACAAAAAATCTTGCTTTTTTCCCACTTTTCTGAGAGTTAAAAAAATTCAGTTACAGGCTTGCTGTTCCTGAACTGTTTGAAAGTTTCTGTGAGGCCATTTTTGCTTGGGCTGAAGGAGGGTCTCTCTGTTGATCAGTGGCAGTGAATAACATTGAGCAGCTTCCCTGCCCCCCATAGAGGTGGTTACTGACTTGAAACTGTAGTTTTATTGTCCGTTTTGGGTCTATTCCTGCTTCTTTCCAGCCCCTGCTATCAAGCACGCTTTAACGTGCTTTAGCGATTAGCAGCGGAGTTGCCACTAGAGCAGCATCGGGCAGCGCCGGTTAAACAAGGTTAAACTCTTTCTGGCTCCAGAAAGTCTGTTCTTCAATTTTTCCCTTAGAACTGCTCTGTTAGGAACCTAAACAGTTTACACCTTCACTAAAAAGTGCAGCACTTGTTCCAAATAGCTTTTTCTTCTCAAAAAGCTCAGCACTTGTCTTATAAGCATATCCCTTGTCTTACAAGCATTCCCTTTGCAGGTCAAGCACTCCTATATTATACAAATCTCTCACTAGCAAAACCCCCCAGGAGTGCCCACTTCCCTGCTAAGCCCACTACTTTTCTGTCTCATACCAACTCATAATTCTTTCTAGCATGTCGAAGGGTCAGATGTTGGCGTCCTCTCCTGCCCAGTTGTTGAATCTGGGAATTCTGAGACAATGTTACAATTGCCTCATGTACACGGACAACCCTCTCCTCCTCCCACGTAACACTAACACTTGTGAGAGATGCAGCTATTTAGCCAGACTGGAGGCTGAGCTCTCTCAACTCAGGACTGGCAAGACCAGGCAGGAGGAGAAGGCAACTACACACACCACAATACCAGTCTCACATAACTCAACCACACCACAGAATCAAGCACATAAACACACTAAGACATACTCGGAGGCTCTGAGTAAAAATTTACCTAAACAGCAGAGGCCTCCAAAGCAGACACCCAAGCAACTGCAAACTCAATACACCACACAAACAACACATAAACAACAAAATCAGTGTGCAAAGCAGTCACTGCCCTTAAGGCCAAATACAACACCAAACATACTTGTCATAGGTGACTCCATAGTCAGACACACTGACGTCCCGCTCACCAGACTGAGTAAGGAGAAGGTCACAGTAAGCTGCCTGTCAGGCGCTAGAATCTGCCACATAATGCAAGCACTCAGGTCTCTCAACAGCAGGTACAAGTACGATTCAGTCATTGTCCACGCTGGTGTCAACAACCTGAGATGTACCTCCTTGGACTACATGAAAAGAGACATTGAGGAGCTCTCTGATTATGTAGCCCAGGCAGGTATGACCCTGACCTTGAGCAGTATCCTACCTTCACCTAGAATGATGCCACAATACAGTGATAAGATGATCAGCTTTAATAATTGGCTTAAATTCTGGTGTCATTCAAAGGGATCAATGTCTGTCTGCTTGGGATGACATGCTGGACAAGCCACGCTGCTTCAAGGGACGGCTTGCACCTGTCACCCTAGGCTTCCGGATATTGGCAAAGGCTCTTGCCACCCCATAGTGCCTTTTTAGGCAAGGCTCAAATTCTAAACCTACCACCCTAGAACACAAAAAAGGAAAAAAACTAAGGGCAATGCTGCTCAATGCCAGAAGTCTCAATCTCAAGATGCATGCACTCGAGGCCCTTCACAGTATGGAGAACATCGATGTCTGTGCTGTGACAGAAACCTGGTTCAAGGCTCCTGAGAGCACCCCAGCACTATCAGGTTTCACCTCATATCATGCGTTCCGGCCCCAAAATCCGGACAACACCAAGAAGGGGGGGTGTCCATATTCATAAAGGACACCCACACCTCAAGGTTGGTGGCAACGCACGATGCATCGGAGACCATCCAGGTGCAATTAACCATAGGCAAGACTGCTCTGCAATTTGTAGCATGTTACAGGCCACCCTCTCAAACTCAGGAACCTCACATGGCCTTCCTGAAAACATTGGAGGAGATAAATGTATCTCCAAACACCATCATACTAGGTGACTTCAACTACCCTAATATAGACTGGGAACACTACTCAAGCCCAAACACTATAGCCCAAAGGTTCCTGGAGTTCATAAACTCAAATGCCATGGAACAACTAGTCACCATCCCACAAGAGGAGAAAACATACTTGATCTCATCATCATGAACATGGGATCACAATGTTCAACACCGGAAGTATACTCCTCACTGGTGAGATCAGATCATAAACTAATCTCGCTGGAGGTCCTCATCCCGCCCCACCTGAAATAAAAAGACCACAGTGAAAAACTTCTCAAAAGCCGACTTCACACTTCTAAAAACTAGTGTGGTCTCCTTTAAGGCCCCTGAGCCAGTGGTAAACATTACTCAAACCGCTGAATCACTTACAAATGCCTTCTACCAGCACCTACAGGACTGCATGGATCAGGCAATCCCAAACAAAACTAAGACTCTTTGTACCAAAGGCAAGCGTCCAGTCTGGTGGACCCCAGCCATAAACAAGCTCTACAACAAAAGGAGGAAGCTACTACAAGATAGAGCGAAATCCTTGAAAGGTAAGACACCTTTGATCATTATAAGTAAAAAACTAAGAGCTCTCATAAAATCATCCAAGGCAAATTTTGAGAGAAAAATCTCCAAGGACTCAAAAGACAATCATAAGGCCTTCTTTAGCTATGTTAGAAACCTAGGAGGAAACTCCCAGATATGCTCAGAATTAGGTCAAAATGATGTGAAGATTACTGAACCTACACACATTGCCAACATACTGGCTGACAGGTTCAGTGCAAACTTCTCCCAAAAGGAGAGATATCTATACCAGAGGATTGTAGCCCCCAAACATCTCCAACGCCCAGGTGAGAACTGCTCTCTCCAAGGCAAAAAACACAGCATCCATGGGACCGGATGGTGTCCCCGGCTGTGTGCTCCACGAACTCAATGAGGAATTAAACCTGCAGTTAGGACAGCTGTTTAATCTTAGCCTCACCTCAGGATACGTACCCAAGGAGTGGCGCACGGCGACTGTGGTCCCACTTCACAAGGGCGGTGCCTCCACCGACCATGGAAATTACCATCCCATTAGCTTGACAAGCCTTATCTGCAAAGCCATGGAGAGGATCATAATGGAACTTATAAATAAAGACATAGGGAACTTGCAGACTTTGGATCCAACCCAGTTTGGCTTTGTCAAAGGCAGATCATGCCTTTTAAACTTGGTTGGCTTTTCGAGACAGTCACCAAGGCCATTGATGAGGAAAGGCAGTCCATACAGCCTACCTCGACCTGGCAAAGGCCTTGACACAATACCCCACTCAGGTATCATCAAAAACTCATCAGCTTGAATGTAAACCCATACATCACAAGATGGGTTGCAAACTGGCTAAGTGACAGAACCCACAGGGTCAGAGTTGCTGGAGCCATGTCAGACTCAAAGCCTGTCACAAGTGGTGTCCCACAGGGCTCAGTCCTGGGTCCACTCTTGTTCGGCATCTACTTTTCTGAAGTACAAGCAAACACAGGAGGGTTATGGCTGACAAAGTTTGCAGATGACTGCAAACTGGGCGCCATAGTCGAAACACATCTGACACAGATATCCTTCAGAAGGGCCTCACAGAAACGGATAACTGGTGCCAGAGCCATGGCCTAAAGTTAAACGCCAAGAAATGCATAGTCATACCCTTCGGGAAAAACAAGGTTACCCCTAGCTACCATATAGGTGGCAATCCATTGAGCACAGAAGAAGTCATCAGGGATCTGGGGACACAGGTTGACAGTAGCCTTTCGTTTGACACTCATGTTGCTAAAGTAGTTAGGAAAACCTTCTACATTGCCCACCTGATCATGAAGGGATTCACATCTAGATCAAGGGAGGTCATCGTCCCCCTGTACTCATCACTCATTAGACCTATGATTGAGTACAATGCCCCATTCGGAATGTATCTGACCCGACACTTGCAGCAGCTGGAAAGGCCCCAAAAGTTCCTCACCAAAAGGATAAAGGGTCTCAAAAATATGTCTTATGCTGCCCGACTGAAAGAACTCCAGCTCTATTCAGTCTCATACCGCTTGCTCAGAGGTGACCTGTGCCTGACAAATAAGGCCATGTCAAACCCAGATTTGATGAATATGCTTCACCTCAAAAAATCTAGATCCCTCATAACCACAAGGGCGGGAGACTTAAACCTTGACACGGTTATTAATAGAACGTGCTGGAGGGACAGATTCATCACCCAGAGACTCCCTATGCTGTGGAACGAAATCCCGGTACATGTGAGGCAGAGCACCTCGCTGGCCTTGTTCAAGAGGAATCTTGACCAATGGATGGGAGAATGCAGATATACCCCAGGGATTACTTCAGTGTCACTGCTTGACAGAGGCACAGCAAAATAATAGGCATAGTTTTATTCAAACTAAAGGGGTGGCGAAAGCCACATAACTATGTGCTAGGCTTATAAATGCCCTTGGGCAGATAGCCTAGTATGAACCTATGAACCTATGAACCTATGCACAGATATTGATATTCTCCATACTGAAGAGAGCCTTGAGTGCGTGCATTTTGAGGTGTACACTTCTGGTATTGAGCAGCATTACCCTTAGTTTCTTTTACCTTGTATCATCTATGGAGGTGGGTTTGTCTTTTGAGCCTTTCCTAAAAAAGGCACTATGGGGGTGGCAAGAATCTTAGCCAGTATTTGAAAGCCCAGGGGTGACAGGTACAGGCCGTCCCTAGTGAAGCAATGTGGCTTGTCGAGCATGTCATCCCAGGCTGACAGACACTGGATCCCCTTTGAATGACATCAATATGTTAGCCATCTGTTAAAATTGATCATTTTGTCTTTATACTGTGGCATCATTCTTGGTGACGGTAAGATGCTACACAAGGTCAGGGTCATACCAGCCTGGGCTACATGATCAGAGAGCTCCTCTATGTCTCTTCTCATGTAGTCCAGGGAGGAACATCTCGGGTTATTCACACCAGCATGGACAATGACAGAGTCATATTTGTACTTGCTTTGGAGTGACCTGAGTGCATGTGTTATGTGGTGGATCCTGGCACCTGACAGACAGCTTACAGTCACCTTCACCTTGTTCAGCCTGGTGAGTGGGACGTCAGTGTGTCTGACAATAGAGTCACCTATTACAAGCGTATTAGGTGTGTTGTTTAGCCTTAAGGGCAGTGACTGTGTGGCACACTGACTTTGTGAACTATGTGATATGTGTGTATTGTTGTGGGGTAGCAGTTGTTTGGGTGTCTGCTTCGGAGGTCTCTGCTGCTTAGGCAGATTTTTATTTAGAGCTTCCGAGTATGTTTTTGTGTGTTTATGTGTTTGGTTTGCTGTTGCTATAGGTCTATGTGAGACTGGATTTGTGGTGTGTGTGATTACCTTCTCCTCCTTATAGACTGTGCCAGTCATGGGTTGAGAGAGCTCAACCTCCAGTTTGTCCATATAGTTGCATCTCTCACATATATCTAAGTTTGTTGGGAGGAGGAGAGGATTGTCTGTGTACATAAGGCAGTTGTAACATTGCCTGAAATGTCCCATATTCACCAGCTGCACTGGAGAGTACACACGAAACTGACCTTTGGACATATCAGGATATTATGATGAAATACTCTTTTGACTGATCAAAAAGGATCGGTAGGGTGTTCAGTGCATAAAAGAGTATAACAGAGGCTTAGTGTTTAAGTTTGTTGGTGTTTTGGAAAGATTATCTGCGAAGGAGTCCAGACAGAACCATGACACTTCCTTCAGCTATATCATAAATAGCAATGTACACTCATATATGTCCTGAGTCAGAGCCAACTGTAAATGACTGACAATGCCAACATCCTGTCAGATTGGCCCATACAGACATACCCACCTCCCACTGACAAAAGGCCCTATCATCATACCAGGAGATATCACATGTAGACTGGGTAAACAGCTCCTTCCAAAGCAGAAAACATGGCATCAGTTGGATTACATTGTTTCCCTATATGTGTCATAAGTGAACTGCAGAACAAATAGACCCTGCACCTGAACAGTCTGTTGAGCCTCACCCTCTCTACAGGATATGAAACCGTTGAATGGGTTACAGCAACATATGGCACACTCCACAAGTGTTGGTGCACAACAGACCATGGAAACTGTAGTCTTATAAGCCTATGAAGTCTGATCTGCAAGGCCATGGAGTCCATCATGATTGAAGTCATAAACAGAGCTAATGGAAGCCGACAAACAGATAACCCTACAAACTTTGGTTTGGTCATGGGCAGATCATGGTTCCCAAACCTGCTAGACTGTTTGCAAGGCAGCCACCCAGGACATACATCACTGAAATGAGCTACACATGTCCCACATAGACTTTGAATAGCCCTTTTCCAACATCCCAGACACATGTCGTATCCACAAAATCAACAAACTGTGCATAAATATGTATTGTCATATGATGGATTGGCAACTGGTCCACAGATAGATCACACAAGCTAAGAACTGTGGAGTCCTGTTCAAGCTGTTAACACCTGCTGTCCCCCACGGTGCAGTCCTGAGATTGCATAAAACAAAGTGCACACACATTACCATGTCCAGTCTGATGATGTCAGCATCCTACAAATACAGCAGGAGAAATGACAACACCCAGTAAAGCATATGGCGCATTGTGTTAATGCATATCTTTATTTTATTTATTTATTTTATTTTACATTTGTTGACCGGGCTAGTCTAGCTGGATACATGTCCATTTTCAGTAGAGGCTCGGGGAGTTAACCTCCAGAGTTTAAGATGAATTACATTAAAGAAATAACAAGAAAGTAAAGATTAAAAAGAGTACAACAAAAAAAAATAAAATAAAAAGCATTATAACTACAGACATAGTTATAAAGTTAACAATATTGTGCCATGGATAATGTTGCAAGTGACATTTTGAAAAAAAAATAATACCAAATGTACAATATATTTTTTTTTTTTTTTTTTTTTTTTTTAGGAAGTAGTAGGAAGGGGAAAAATGACAGTGGATGTAAATAAGAGGTAGGTTATAGGTTATAAGGTGACGGTTTTAGTCAGGTGGCAAGAGCTAGTGTTAGTCAGGATTAGTACAGGGGCACAGCCATTGTGATTTGAGGTGGAGTTGAATTCTCTTTTTGAAGAGAGATTTTGAGGGAATAGTGGAAAGTTCAGAGGGAAGCAGGTTCCAGTGTTTTCCAACAGTGTTGGAAAAGAGGGAATCACCAGCTTTGTTGTTTGCTTTGTCAATATTTACAAGAAGTTTGTGTGCGGATCTTAGAGATTTTAGGTTATGGTAGGGGTAGATAAGGGTAGATAGTATAGGTGTTTTGTCAGGTTGATACAGTATTTGATGGGCTATGGTTAATTGATTGATTTTAAGTTGGTGCTGAAATTCAAGCCAGCCTAGTTGCTTTAGATTAATACAATGGTGGGTTCTGAAAGGGTTACCTGTAGCAAATCTGGCTATGTTGTGGTAAGAGTTTTCTAATTTAAGAAGATTCTTTTTTGATTAGTTAGTAAATATGGGTGAGGCATAGAGGAGGGGAGAGATAAGGTGGGAGTGGGCAATAGTAATTCTAGATTCTGGAGCGAGGAAAGGTTTGATCCAGTAAAGAGAGCCTATTTTTTTGTTAATATTTTTCAAAGTGTTGCTTATATGGGTATCGAAGTTAAGGTTGTTGTCTATGGTAATTCCTAACAGTTTAGTAGTGGGATCTTGTGATATAGGTGTGCCATTTTTAGATGTTATTGTAAAGTCTATAGGTGGAGATTTACTGGAGGGTGTGAAGAGAAGGAGTTTAGTTTTTTTTGGGTTAAGTAGGAGACAGCGTTGAGAAAACCATTCTTCAACGGAGTTAAATATGTGTTGTGTAAGGGAGTGAAGATTAGGTACTGATGTGGCTGGGCAAATGAGTGTGGAGTCGTCTGCGTATTGAATGCATGTAGCTTGTGGAACTACTTGGTGGAGGTCATTGATTAACAAAGAAAACAGAAGGGGACCCAATATGGACCCTTGGGGGACACCAATGTTAACAGGTAGCTGGGAAGATAGGGTGGAGTTCCAGAGTACTGCTTGGTGTCTGTCATTTAAGTAGGATTTGAACCAGTTAATGGGTTGGGTTTCTAGTGACAAAGATTGGAGAATGTGTATGAGTATTTGGTGGTTGACCATGTCAAAAGCCTTGGACAGGTCTAAGAAGAGTGCTGAGGAAAGCGTGTTGTGGTTGCGATTTTTGTTGATTGTGTCTGTAAAGGAGAGGAGGGCAGTGGTGGCACTGTGGAAAGGTCTAAAGCCATGTTGAGTATTAGAAAGTAAGTTATTTTGGAGAAGATGGTCCAGCAGTTGCTTGTGTATACATCTTTCCATAATTTTTGATAAGGGAGAGAGCAGGGCTATAGGGCGGTAGTTTGAAATTTCAGTAGAATTTCCACCCTTGTGAAGTGGGATGATATAGGATACTTTCCAAAGTTTTGGGACATATCCCTCTTTGATGGTTTTGTTTATGAGTATGGAAATTGGGTAGGCTATGGATCTGGCTGCTAATTGCAAGTATTCTGCGGGTAGTAGGTCAGCAGAGGGGGTACAAGGTTTGAGTTTTTTGATAAGGGAGAGAATGTAGGTTGTAGGGACTGGTTGGAAGAGAAAAGGGGGAGGTGGATTTAAGTTACAGTTGGATATAGTTGTGTCATTTCTAGAGAGTTGACTGGCTAGAGTTTGAATTGCTTCAGTGAAGAAGGAATTAAAGTCATTAGCAATTTGGTTGGGATTATTTATGTCAAAGCCTTGTGGGTTGGGTGTGGTAGGTTTACTTGGCTGTAGTAGCTGATTTATGTTAGCCCAGAACTTTTGTGGGCTGTTTTTGCGAGTTTGTTGAGATTTTAGGTAATAGTTTTTTTATCGGTCATTATTGCCTTGTTGGTCTCATTTTTCAGTAGTTTGTAGTATTGGTAATCAGTTGTGTTTTTAGTTGAGCGGGATTTGATCCAGATCTTATTTCGGAGTTGGATTTTTAGCTTTGTTTCTTTTGAGAGCCAAGGGGCAGATTTGGTTCTAATTCTAATAGAGCGAGTGGGGGCATGGTAGTTAAGTATGGTCAGGAACTTAGCATTAAAGTAATCTACAGCTTCACTGAGAGAAAAGAGTTTTAAGGGGGACCAGTTACAAGCATTCAGTTCATTTTGAAAAAGTTCCAAATTGAAGTTCTTTTTAGTTCTGATTGTTCTAGTTATGCCTAGGGTAGGAGGGTTAGTTTTGAGCCTGATAATGTAGGTAAGTAAGTGATCACTTATATCATCAGGGAGGGTTCCTGTTTCATAAGTATGGGGCTGACTGTTGGTGAGTATCCAATCTAGGATGCTTTCTTTGTTGTTGGCTTTATTTATTCTAGTGGGGGAGGTGATAGTTTGTGCAAACCCATAAAGATTGATGTGGCTAGTAGGGTGTTTGTTACAGCAAGATTGCCAATCAATGTTTAGGTCGCCTAAGATGAATGTTTCTTGGGGTAAGTTTAAAGATAGCCAGCATAGGATGCTTTCGATGGTGGAAATGTTATTTCCAGGGGGGGACATAAATGCAGATGATAAAGATAGATTTGACAGAATTTAGTTCGTGTTTGGTAATAAGAATTTCAGCATTAGAGTCCTGAGGAGGTTTTTGGTGGAAAGTGGTTATTTGAAGGCTAGATATCTCTCTAATATCATAACATAGTTAGGTAGGGGTTTGAATCCTGCAATTGCTGAGTGTGTGTGTATGATTTCCTTTGAGAAGAGTGCCCTTTTTGGAGACTATGAAAACACATTAAAAGAGGTATATTCCTCTTTGACAAGCCTGATGATGTCAGCATCCTACAAATGCAGCAGTGGAAATGAAAACACCTAATAACACATATAGTGCGTTGTGTTAATGCGTATCTCTCTAGTATCATAATCTAGTTAGGTAGGGTTTGAATCCTGCAATTGCTGAGTGTTTGTGTTTGACACTGTTAGTCAATGTGTTGTAAGTTTTGCTTTTACTACTGTATGACATATCAGTGAAACAACAGTATGTGCATTGCACACTTCAGGTATCTGTGTGGCAAATACATATATGTACATGTGGCCTCAATTAGTTCATAGGTGTGAAACCTGCTTTCTACATGAATACATCTGTTACCTTTGACAGATTGTGCTGCTGCTTCTCAGACCTTAGGTCACATATGTATGTTTGTGACAAGCCCAGCCACTGTAGTGATCTGTGGCCTAGATCATCTGTGTCACATACACCCATGACAGTTTCTATAGAATAGTGTGAGTGAGGGTACATGCCTGGGGTATATATCAGACATGTTCATACACAACAAAGTCTGTCAATAATTGACATTCATTACAGGTGTGCAACAACTACGTGGATATGCATACAGACCCCTTATTGCTTATGTGATACACTGAGGGAAAGGACAGATGACATAACATGTGGCTGTATGTACACATCAGTACCCCTTCTACATGTCATGGGCTACTACCCATGTGGTACTGTCGGGATACTATGTTTAGTAAATGTGGATGACTATGCTATAGTTGGCTTATAGCATTACAGCATGGGTTGGTCAACAGGTATCTGTCTGTATGATACCCTTGTGGAGGATAAGTGTCTCATCCGGAGAATGCATTGTAGGTCACTGTATGCATTACCAGATGTTGACGGACATATCCCTACTGTGTTTGCTTGTACCTAAGAGGGCTACATGCCAAACAGGAGTGGTGCCAGTAATGGGTGGCGGTCAATACCACTGGTTACTGGTATAGTATTGTACTGGAAGGATCCAAATGCTACTGTCTTTCCTACATGTGTGTGTCAGTTGTCAACTAACGATTGGTTATAGTCAGGCTGTTGAGGGTGTGTATACTACCAGAATGCAAACCAATGACCAATATTAACAGTATCACCCACAGCACAGTGTCAAACCATGTCATGCACACATGTACCCAAGTTAAAACATATGTGTAGTAAAATGCATACTGGCCAGCAATAGAAACTATGAAGTTTTAACACTGTGTAATACAGGGCATGTCACCCTTCCCATGTGTCCACTATGCACGTACAGGCAGACAGTGGACCTCCGCCATGTTCACAAATGTACACCTGCAAATCTGTACAGCACACATCACACATGTACTGTCCACTTACCAACACATGCTGCCAGAACTACACACATCAGCCAAGTGGCACATGGGCGGACAATCCATTTTTGGAATTAACACTGGTGTAAACAATACTACATTGATAATCATAGCTTTAATGCATCATGCCTGCTCAGATATACCTACAAGGATATCATTACACTTTACAGTTGACAACATGCTAACATTGCTACACTGCTATTTAGTCACCCTGTGCATCAGCACCATGTTAGCCTGTTCCTGCATCAATGTTACAGATGACAGGAGGTAGCACAGTTTCATCATATTCACAGGGTGTGTTGTTGGTTTTCCAGAGCCTGACATTAACCCATCCAATCGACATGTATGTGTGTTTGTGTGTGTGTGTGTGTGTGTGTGTGTGTGTGTGTGTGTGTGTGTGTGTGTGTGTGTGTGTGTGTGAGGGACAACAGTACAGCATGGGTCAATGTTGATGTAATGTGTGTGTGTATGTGTTAGCCCTAGGTGTTTGGTTTATGTGTGTGTGTGTGTCTGCATGCACACAGTTCCACCATGTGGCTGCCAAATATGGGAGGTTGTGGGACAGCCACAGACTGTACCTGCCAGGCTGTACAGATCACTGTCTGTGGGCATGGACACAGTACCTGTGCCTGGCAGGGGTGTCACAGACAGTATCGGGTACTAAGCCAGACTGGGTACTATCATCAGAGGCAGAGGGATGTCGATTGGACCCATGTCCCTGCTGGGACTGGCCAGATCCACATGCACGTTGTCTTCTAGGACGGTCTATTGACAGCCCAGCCCCAACATTGCTGGGGCTGGTACTGCCACTACGGGAGCGGCTATGACTTGTGTGTCGTCCGCAATGACTGCCAGCTGATGATGTTGCTGGCATACGTCCACATTGATGTCTCAGTCATCCTGCATTGTCCTGGCACATGGACATCACATTGTGGAGGACATATAGTGTCTCCCCCCAATGTCTATCAATGACCTCGGTGTAATTACGGATGGCACCGGCAAGGTCACAGATACTGTCATTGATTGCAGTGTTATGGGCCCTCTGCGCCCTTAGTCCCTGTCTGGTGTACCGTTCCATATGTGCCTGTGCCTGCATTACAGCCTGGAACATACCTGAGGTTGTAAGACCTGTGGGGGCAAGTCTGCCAGGGGCATTACGACCAGCAGTGCTCCCATGAGAACTCCTGGACATCTGCCTATGTGGTACCATTCCAGGAGTCTGGGTATGGCTGCTGTGAGGGGATACATGTGCCATAGATATCACACTATCCTGGTCAATGCCTACTGTATGCTGTCCATCAGCTAAGGCCATTGGTGATGAGGGATGTATTGGGAGTATGAATGTGCGCATAGATGGGGTGGAAAGCTGTCTAGTGTCGATTGGCGGTCCAACAACAGACCCTGTCAAACCTTCCTGTGCCACAACACATGTATCATCATTTCCACTATTTGTGGCAGTGACTTCAGGTTCCCTGCTGCACTCAACCAACACAACCTCAGCACCTGTGAGAGGAAGACAGGAAACACACTTTACAATCTGTACATGATGTTAGCATACATGCACACATGCCCACATGAACACATGAACACATGAACACATGCACACATGAACACATGCACACATGCACACATGAACACATGAACACATGAACACATGAACACATGCACACATGAACACATGAACACATGCACACAATAACACATGAACACATGAACACATGCACACAAATACACTACTCAGTAAAGCTCACACACACACACACACACACACACACACACACACACACACACACACACACACACACACACACACACACACACACACACCAACAGCAATCCAGAACATGCTCATTAGTGGTTGATGGTGGAGTACAGTATCACAAGCCAAAGAATCCTATCACACATGTCAGCATGCAGGACGTGTGTGGCTCAACAGCACACAGTGAGAGTGTAGAGAGTCCTTGTTAATAACAGTATACATGTCTTTGATGCATGTGTGTTGTTCAGTGATTGGCCTCACCCTGGAACACAATGTGTACATGGACACAACATTGCTGTGCAAGTATTAAATGCTTTCCAATGTCCTGTGCACCATCACTCATAGGTACACATACCATGTCCGGATGCACACAACTGTCAGGTGTATAGCAATGAATGCTATGTGTAGTACTGTAGTTACTGTAACTGGATGTAGTGTAGTACCATGAGCCATCATCAGGCAGCATCATGTGGTCACTCAAGGCCACTAAAGTGTGCCACACTGGCAACTATCTTGCTGTACCTGAACTGCAGCACTTAACCATTTCACAGGTAGTTGTTACATGGGTATGTAAGGTGTTCAATAGGGAGCATTGCCTAACATGAATGTGTTGTGTCTTGAAGAGTGTCGCACCGCCCCATGATAGGCCCCTACCCCTCAGGTATAGTATGTGTGCTGTGTGGATGACATTTGGGATACTGGAGTCTGACCTTACAGCAGGTGTCTCAATAGGCCATGTGTATCATATTAACACTGACTGCGTATGACAAAGTGCATGTGCATTGACTCTGCCTATACAATGTCCACTACAGTGTACCACAATTGGTTGGGTTGCTCTGTGTATTGCATGTGTTTGAGGCAGCTGCTCATGTTACTGGAATGTGCATAGTCCCACAGAAAACATGCAGAGCATGCATTATGTGTAGGTGTTTAGATGTGTATATGGCCTACAACTCACCTATGACATGCACATGTTATTTGCTATATTAAATGTAGAACACTCACCAGCATGGGTCTGCTGTCTTGCTGTCACACCAGAGGGACCTACAAGGATATGAGACAGTTTGTCAGTGTCAACAACAATGGCATTGCTGCTGTGAGTTTGCAACTTTTCAGTAGTACAACATGTGACAGTCACAGGCATACAGCTTATGTTCCAAATTATCAGTATTGCACAACATCAGGCTCCACATCTTCTACATACACAGTACACATCTGACATATGCATGTTCTAACAATTGAGCTAACGGTAGTCTACAAATATGCCATGTTAACTGCACACTCTGAGTCAACTTGCTGGGTGACTCTGGCCTCCATGATGACACATGTCTGTTGTAGTGGTTGGCCAGGAGCCACCATGCTGAGGAGCAGCTCTTCCACTCTGGTGAGGGGCTGATGTGATGCTGCACCACCACCTGTGGCAAGCTGTTGTCTGCGGACATTGGAGGCATGCTGCCGGACATGTCTAATTAAATCACTGCAGTGATGGCGTACCTGCTCATAAGTCCGGATATGCATGCATACATCATTCACCCGATGGATAACATCTTGCCACAGTGCAGTGCGCCCATGCTGGTCCTGGCTGGTTCAGGAGAACAGCAGGGTGTGATGTTGTAATAGGGCGTCTAGGAGTATTTCCTCCTCTTCAGGGGAATATGCAGGTTTGTGATTGTGAGACATATCCCTGGAAGACAATAAAACAATAATTGTGAGCAAGTCATGTGGCACACTTAACATTCTAAAGTACAGACATCAGTGAAATGCCATATATAGCAACCTATTGGCTGTCAGTAGATACACACTTTTAATACCATATATCAGTGCTCAGCCCACAACTGCCTGACAGTGCCTGGCACATTCTATATATTAAACCATGTTCTGCACAGCAACAAAGTGAAACCAGTATGTAAGACTATACAACAGTACATGGCTCACTGTATGTGACACAATGCACCACCTAGCCACAGGAGGTATATATCAAGCTAATGGATGAAGAAATATGTCATCCATTGCAATGAATGTAAAGTACACTTACAGTATTACCAGTATACCACAGTAATTTTTGATGCCAAACCCCTGCCTAACATATGTGCACAGTTGTTGATATAGATGGTATACTGCTGTACTAGGCTATACATGTTGCTAGATACACACGTATACCCTGTAACACAGACATGATTGAGGGCATGGTACAGGCATAATTACACACACATCAGACATACATACAACAAACAAATGTATGCCAACACAGATGAACTTTACTTGTGTACCATACAGTACTGTGTGTCACTACTTACAAAACCTTATGCCTGAGATATGTAATCTGTGAGGACTACAGGGAAGACACAAAACAGTGTTTCCAAGCAATGTGAACATACACCATACTGTACAGTTTAGGCCTACAGCTTCAGGTAGTACTACAGTTCATATGGGAGTTGGATTCACCAGCAGTACCACTCACTAAGCATACATGTATTGCTTTAGCCTACAATGGGACACCACAGTTGACAACAAGGGACTATGTCACACCATATGCCATACTATGTTTTCTGCCTAGCAATAGCATACACATCCTTTGCTGGGATCACAGCTAGGACACAAACTACCATGACAGAACCAAATTCACACTAAGCTATCACACCTTTACAGACTTTGCACACATTCACCAACACATTCACCATCACACTCAGTCAACCTCACATAGCAATTATTGCACTAAGTACATGTGTGTGTGCTTTGTGTCATGGGTAGGTAATACACTATTATCCCTAGGGCCTACAACAGCCTAGCCATACACTACCCTGGCCTTTGACAAACATGTAATTTAATTTCACTTGCCCCTGTCAACCAGAGCCAAAGAGGTGATTCCCAGGCTGTATTTCCTATCTCCCAAACAATCATCAGGAGTATTTATGACAACTGTTAATGAGGAGCTTTGTTTGCTATTGATAGGTGGTTTGCTCCAGAGTATGGCATGTCTCTGAGTTAGGACTCTATCCCTCCAGCATGTGCTGTTTAGTCACCTGACAAGGTGTAGGGCCCTAGAGCATGTATCTGGGAGGGATTGTAATATGTTTACGTGGAGGATGTCCAACAGCTATGGGTGTGACATAGCTCAGTATGTTAGGCAGAGGTCACCTCTGGGTAGGCGCTATGCAACACAGTGTAGCTGTGGTTTTGTGAGTTGGCCTGCATAGGGCATCTGTTTGAGGCCAGTATTACTCTTTGTGAGGTATGTGTGTGGCCTTTCCAGTTGCTGTAGTTGGCATTGTACTCTCCAATGGGTTTTAAGTGTGATAAGTAGAGGGGAGCACTGACCTATATTTCCCTAGATGACACACCTTTTGTGATGACATGTACCACGTAGACAGAGTACATGACCAGTGTGGCACTGTGATTATCAAAGGGGAGGCTACTGTCCACCTGTGTCACATGTTCCCTTATCACACCTTCGGTGTTAGGTAGGCTACCACCTATGTGGTAGTTAATGGGTACAGTGTTCTGGCAAGAAGGGATGGCACTGCAGTATCAACACTGAGTTTCAGTCCATACCTTGGTCGCCAGGCACGTGTCGCAGTAACTTTGCCCCATGTCTCTGTCCCTCTATCTATATATATATATCTACATTTCCATATATATATATATATATATATATATATATATATATGTATATATATATCTATATGTATCTATATATATATATATATATATATATATATCCATATATATCTACATATATATCTACATATATATATATATATATATATATATATATATATATATATATATACACATACACATATACATATAAACATCCATTGCTGTACATATAGATGTACATATTGGCACATATACAGTCCACTATTCATGGTGGGAATATCACTTATGTGACAGTTGTGAGATATACAGTGATGTAATAGTATTGCACAGTATTGTGCAGACTGCATTGAAGGTGTCCTCAGCTCATATAGCTTTAGCAGGCCTCACTGGCTACAACACTGCAAACCTGACAGATCATACCCACAGCATTTAACCACCATATGTCATATACCAGCACTGAATGCTATTTCCTTTTCAACACAGTACAACCTACATATAAATATGCACATAACAACCTTGAACAACGTATATATGTACACCCTTCACAAACAGTTGCAGTATGTCCCTTGCCCTATGCACATGTACAGATACATAGAGATACGTACTGCTGCCACATATGGATGATTCACAGTATGTAGAGTACTCATCATAAACATATACTATATGCCAGCATATACATATGTGTTACATACCTTTCGTTTGTATTGCTATGTTCCGTTTGTTTTTAAAGGAAATGTATTTTTTATTTATTTATTTTTTTATTTTCTCTGTCTGTTGTTCCTTCTTTTTCTGTGTTTCTCTGTCTGTCTGTGTCTGTGTCTGTGTCTCTGCCTCTGTCTCTGTCTCTCTCTCTCTCTCTCTCTTGCTGCAATGAGATTATTGCATGTGTAGACAGCAAGTACAGCCTGCTTTTCTAGGTATTTGCACATGTGCATGTGATGGCCTCTGCACGAATTGGTGCCCACCATTTACTAATTGCATGCAGCCTGCTGTGTGATATAAAATGCTAGGTTAGGTAGGCGTAGCACTTTTGGCTTTCCAATGTGGGGCCCATGCTTGTTTGCTGTGGGCACCGTTGTGTCAGTCAGAAGGTTGGTATACTTCTTATCTCTGAAGCTAGGGTTGTAGCCAGTGGTTTGCATGTTGTACTCAAACCTGAATGTTGCTGCTTGTAGTACACACTTGTCAGTGTAGAACTTTACTCACCCCTCCACATGCTTACACAAGATACATGGGAGTATGTACTTTCTTTTCTAATTAGACAATTAACTGATACTGTGTGGGGTTTGTAAAGTGCTACTGTAACAATATTTCCAGCTAGAATGGCTGGTTCTTATTTCACAGTCATGTCATGCAATTCCACAACAACTGCTGGTAAAGATCCACAGAACAAGATTTGTGTTATGACATTCCTATTTTCCCTTTACATTCACTCATTGTAATGCATGATATATTTATTACAGCACCAACATGCTGTAAATCTACTGTGGCCTAGTGGTATTTCATGCAGTCGAGTGTGTTCAAGGTCTGGGGTTTGAGACTGACACAGGTGTTTTATTTTGCTGCTCAGCAGAACAAGGGCCCTGCCATGCAGAGTGACTAAGGCACTTTTAAGCAGTTGTAAGCTGGTTTGCGCAGGTTTGCATGATACTTAGCGATGCTTAGCTAAGCGCACACATGTGCACACTCGCTCAAACCTGCTAACTACTGCTTAAAAGTGCTTACTCCTGCTAACCCCCGCGCTAATTTCTTTGAAAGAAAAGAAAATGAGGAGATTGGAAAGTGGTGAAAAAGGGGGCACAAAGAGGGAAAGACAGTAGGGAAACAAGCTCGAGATGTGCAGGACGGTTGTAGGGAAGGTCCATGGCTGCCCATTTCTTTACCAGCAACAGCTGTGCATATGCAATAAATTTGGAGTGAAATTTGAAACCATCCACCCCTGAGAGAGGGGTGAGGACAACAAAGTCTGTTGTACTGCCAATTATAATTATCAGTTTACATGTCCAGTGGACATGTGTGTGAAATGGGCAGTTATGTATGGGGAATATTTTTTTTGTGGCAACAGATTGCCTTTTTTTTTTTTCAGGTGAGAGTGGAAAGTGAGGTAGAGGAAGTAGGTTTATTTAGGGAGGTAGGTTGGGCCGGTAAACAGACAAGACAAACAAGATGCATACAGGGGCAGAGTATGACACATGGGGTGGGTGAACACAATTGACGAGGATGGATGTTTGGAAATCGCAAGCCCATGAGCCCACAGATGGTAACAGTGGAACTGAGATCCCCACCCATGGGCAGTCACCACTGCACCTTCACAGCCCCGAGGGTGGCTGTGCTGGGGGCTGTGTAGGAGGGGTAGGCTCACCCATGAGCCGCGCCACTCTCGCCTCGAGCTGGCATCAGCTGGGGATCAGCGACTGAACACTAGATCTCCCTACGCACCACAGCCCGGACCCTTCGGAGGGTGACAGGTGGCCCTTATCCACCCACGCTTGCATGGGGGGGATGAGCCCCATCCCCTGCAGCACTTCCACCTGAAGGTGGCACAGAACCAATGGAGGAGGGGAGCCCAGGCTGGGCACCGGACCTGCTGGTGCCAGGTGCAATTGCCAGCTGAGGAGGGACAGGTGGGTCCACTGGGACCGACCTTCCCATACATTCTGAGATTAGGTGTGTTTAATTACAACATAAACAACAGCATTCCAAATTAGTTGTAACAGCATGCAGTAATATTCCAATTAACCCAACACACCAAGGTTCCAACAGTTGAACAGCAAGCATAACACATGCATATATTGAATGACAGTGGACATTCCAACAGCATGCAGGGATGTTCGGTGGCAACAGGCCACCAAGATTGTGGTGTTTGAACAGGGCACATGCATCAAAGTAAATGCATATATTTATAGAACAATAGGACATATGTCCCAACAAATGTTTTGAGATTAGACATACCCATTGAGGTGTGGAATTGCATTGTTTATGCACATACGGTAGGGTGTAGAAAGAAACTTCAGTTAACATCTTATAAGTACTTTTAGTCTACATTACATTCTTGTTGACTGTAGGTGTATATCCCCTACATGTATTATTACACTTGGCAACATGCATTATGTTGTGTAATGGGTTTGGCTAGTTCATTATATACCTGACCTGTATCTGACATACTAACTGTCCAAGATGCAGATGTTACTGCTACATGGCTATTTATTTTATTTATATTTCTATATCTACATATCTGGATGTGTTCATGTGACATTTTCAGTTAAATTTCTACAGAACCCTACATTCCATGTAGCACACTCACATTTCTGGGGAACACATTAACAAGCTACTCATGTGCCAGATTTATTTATGCATGCCAGCCATTAACTGACTGTTTAGGACTGTATAGATGCTTTACAGCTACTGGCACTTCCATCATCCACTTTATATGGGACTGCCCAACTGTGGGTTGACAGCATTTATTACAACAGTACTATTTCTATAATGCAAGGGTAGACCATCATTTCAAAGTAAGTGACACAGACACACTCCAAGTATTATACCTTTATTAATTACATTACATACTTTTCTACAGGCTCTCTCCTTTATTTGATATTACAGTGCATATGGAAGACATGTTCAAGACATATTATACCTTTAGTAATAGGTTACAACACTCTTTTTCAGGCTCGCTCACTTATTTTATATGACAGTACATGCAGAGATATTATTCCAGACTTATTTTACCTTTCTTAATGGGTTACTACACTCTTTTTCTGGCTCTCTGACTTATTTTATATAACAGTACATGCAGAGGAATTATTCAGGGCATTTTATGGCTGTATTATTGGGCTACAACACTTTCTGTCAGGCTCTCTCATCTTTTTGTACAACAATACATGCAGAATAATTACTAACCTGCCTGGTGGCGCAGCCTTAACAGCCTATCTGCATAGGCTTGTTGATTCGCAGCATGGACACCTGCAGCTGTGAAGTAAATGAAGGGATATTGAGACATACCTCTCCATTATACAGACTAAATTAGCATGTCTTACATACTGCATTCCATGACTACCTACTCAGTAGTGGGGCATCTTCCATCCCACAGGCCTCCTGTATCCATCGGTTCAGTAGGTCCTGCTTCCATATCTTCAGGTCTGCATGGTGGTGATGGACCTGCTCACCAGTCTGAGGAATGCCTGTGGCACTGGTGAGATCATGAGCTAACCGGTTCCAAGCCTCTGCCTTGTACTCCGTCCCTTGGAACTGACCCTGCAGGAGTCTTGTCTCATGATGGTGGACAAGGAGCCAAACCATGTATTTTGACTCCTCGATGCCCCAGCATTGCGCTCAAAAGCATGTACCCTCTCCAGCACCAGTCATTCTAACTGCAGATGGGAGCTACAATCAGTTATGGCGAGTATTCCCGCCTATGGGGCTTAAATATGCTGCATTTCCCACACTTTTTTGTGATTGGCCATTTTTGAAAATTCTCGGCTGACTGCAGACCTGCTTAGCAATGGTTAATCTACCATTTATAAGTATATGTATGTTAACAATGGCTGTTTATCCTAAGCTGTCATGGCTTAGTGGTTCAGTACTTTGATTATGATGCACAGTGACCCGGATTCGAAACTTGTCATTGCTTTTTATTTTACTACTGTCCAGACAGGCTAGGGGGTGTGGCTGTGTTTAGGCAACTTTGCTCTACGTTGCTCCATGTTGCCCGACAGGGCACTGGTTGGTGCGGCGTGCACCTCCGTGCAAACCGATTGCGCTGTGTAACGTGCTATTTAGCTATGGGCAACTATATTGCACTAGGTAAAGCTCTGCTTAACTACAGGCAACTATATTACACTGGGTTAAGCACTACTTAACTACAGGCAACTATATTGCGCTGGGTAAAGCGCTATTTAGCTATGGGCAAGTATATTGCACTGGGTAAAGCGCTGCTTAACTACGGGCAATTATATGTCAGGATCCTTTATAAATATACATTTTGTTCACTGATACATAGGCCATTTCAATGCTTTTTAGTAAAATTGTATTCATATATGTCAGGAATTATTTCATATACTAATTTAAAAAATAAAATAGAAAGGGGAGTGGTGGGACTCGAACCGTGAGTGCCTCCTCTTTGTGCGAAGGCTCTACCACTACGTTATTGCTATTTGGCTTAATTTGCATATCCATTCCTTATTATGCTCTTCAATGTTGACATTGCTAACTGCAGCTAAGCAATGGGCACACCTGCGCAAACACGCGCAAATACGGGCAGCTATATCGGGAATTAGAAAAAAAATTTAAAGTTTTACTTTTTATAACTGTACATGACGTTTACAGTGTGAGGGATTGTAGTGTTGGGTGCGTAGACATTTGAGTGGACTCACTCATGTGTGTTGACATTTCACAATTGAGACACTTGCCGGGGCGTGGACCTTTGGACTGCTCGGCAGTCAGACACGCCCCCTGCCTTCCTGCATGGTCCGTGTTAGACTTGGAGTGGAGTCAGTGTGCCCTCATGAATATGCATGGCATGCTGACATCATACCATTCAATTGCAATTTTCGAGTAAGACTTATTTAGTCTTACACAGAGTATTCGTGAATCTGGGGGAAAGCCTTTTTCTATACTCAAGTTAATAATTTTCTTTATGGTAATTTGTAATACATATAGTTGAGTTTACTAGCATACATGCACAAACACACACACACACACACACACACGTGTCCTACCATTATCACAGGACCATATATTGTTCTCCCATCAAATTATACAATTTGCACTCACCTAAGCACGAGTCTGTAATATGTTCCCTGCAGTTCTAGATAGTAAAATATTGATTCATTTTAATATTAAAGCACCAATGACTAAGACCTCTTTTTAATTAAATTTCTACCCAAAATAACAAATCCATGCTTAGTTGGAGTTACCTCTTCATGGGGCACTAAGATATTAACATTACTGTCACCTCTTCTTTTTTTGCTACTATAAATCTGAGTTATTGGTTTCTTTCTTTTTTTTTTGACTACTGTAAATCTTTTGAGTCATTCATTTCTTTGTTTTTTTTTTTTGACTTGTAAATTTTTGAGTCATACATTTATTTTTTTTTACTACTTTAAATCTTTGAGTCATTTCTTTTTTTTGACTACTGCAAATCTTTGAGTCATCAGTTTCTTTTTTAACGACTGTAAATATTTGAGTCATTGGTTTCTGATTTATCTTCCGTTTACCTCTCGTCTCATTTGATGAAATAGCCCTACTCAAAGCTTCAGTTGCAGTTGCTATTTCTTTCTACATGATGGCATTACATGAAATTGCTTAATATGTTCTTGTGAGTTTGTCAATAAAGTGTCATGAGGGATGTAAGAATTAGTGCACATTCAGTCAATGCAGAGTTGTCTTTGTGTTACTCTAGTTTTCAGTGGCCTTACATTTAGGAATATGTGATTTCTTAAATCATCACCCTCATCTTGTTTTCCCTAATTACTGTTGTGTGGTATAACCAAATCAAGACCACATGGTGAAGTTTTTGTAATATGATCCTCAAATGACAAGCACTTGGGGCAGATGTTACTTTAATTATCTAAATCTTCTTGATAGATCCTTAACATCAAACGTGGAACATTTTACAAAAAAATGCCTTTCTGTAAGGTACTTTAAACAAAATGTATCCATCTCCTCTATTTGTAAACTTATAACTTAATTAAAAAAAACAAAACAAGAATTTATTCGGGAAGAAGATGAGATGTGGAAACATAACTGCTTAGTTTACATCTGCATAATGTGTGCAGAAAATATACCTGCAAGCAAAGTTCTTAATTGGACAACAAGACAAATGACCCTTTTCTGCCTACAAAACATTTGTTAAAAAAGGATTCAGTGTTTTTTTTCCACCAGAACTCTTAAAAGTACTATCAAATGACCTAAATAGCTGTTCCTTAACATATGTAAAGATAGATTCTTGGGGAAAAAATCACCAACCCTAGTAATGATTTCAGTTCACATCCACTCACTGTTTATAGAAAATATACCTGCAAGCAAAGCTCTTGATTGGGAAGTAAAACAAATGGTATTAAACCTGTAGTGAAGTTAAAGTCTTTAAGAAAGCGAGTGGTCAAATGATCTGAAAAGCTGACTTTGGGCAACTGTAGGTAGCAATGCATAATTTTGTTCTGGTTTTAGACACTTGAGAAAGAATGTGAAAGCCAGTTTAATGTTTTGTGCTTTCCTCCTGTAAAACAGGAAGCCAAACTGGTGGTCCCCTGCAATTAATAAACTCTACAACAGAAGGAAGAAACTGTTGCAGTAAAAGGTGAAGTCCCAAGACTGGAAAAACTCAATTATTAGCTTCAACAAAAAGTTGAGATCCTTCATCAAAACCTCTATAGCCAGCTATGAAGGCAGAATTGCTGCAGACACTAAAAACAACCACAAAACCTTCTAAAGTTATATTAAGCTGAGTTATAGCAGAATGGTACCTCCTATAGTGAGCCAACAGATATTGCCAACATACTGGCCGACAGATTCAGTGCCAACTTTACCCCTCTCTCCCCCATAAAGGAGCAATCACAATACCGGAGGAATGCCAGGCACTCAGCATTACTGCAGCACAGTTTAATGATGCATTGTCCAAGGCCAAGAATACAGCTTCAATGAGACCCGACAAAATCCCTGGATGTGTTCTACATGAACAAAAAAGTGAACTGGCACATCTGTTTTCCCTGTTCAATCACAGCCTCACCTCAGGCTTTGTACCTAATGAATGGCGCACTGCCACAGTCATCTCTCTACATAAAGAGAGAGTGACTACAGACCCTGGGAATTATTGCCCCATTAGCCTGATGAGTCTGATATGTAAGGCTATGGAGCGCATCATCATGGACCTATTTAACAAGGCTATAGGGAATTCCCAAATTCTAGATCCCATACAATTTGTGAAAAGTAGATCATGACTGCTCAACCTGGTTGACTTCTTTGAGTCAACACACACACACACACACACACACACACACACACACACACACACACACACACACACACACACACACACACACACACGAGCTGTGGATGAGGGCAAGGCAGTTCATAAAGCCTACCTTGATCTGATCAAGGCCATTGATTCCATTCCCCACTCAGGAATTATTGATAAACTCTCCAAACTAGGCATCGACCCCTGTATCACTAGGTGAGTTGCAAATCACAGATAGAACCCACAGTGTGAAAGTAGTGTACTCCAAGTCAGACTGCCAACCAGTTATGAGTGGGGTCCTACAGGGATTGGTCCTGGGTCCTCTCCTGTTTGGCATCTACTTCTCAGAAGTCCAGGCCAACATGAAGGGACTCTGACCGATCAAGTTTGCAGTTGACTGCAAGCTGGGAGGCATTAATAACTCCCCAAGTGATGTGCACATCTTACAGAAAGGCCTCACTGAGACAAATGATTGGTATTGAAACCACGGCCTTAAGATTAATGCCAAAAAATGTGTCATCATCCCCTTTAGTAAAAACTCAGTTTTCACTAATTACCACATTGATGGGAGCCCACTGAACACTGAAGGCATTACAAGAGATCTGAGAACACAGGTTGACAGCAACCTCTCCTTCAACCACCCCATTGCAACTGTGGTCAGAAAGTCCTTTTATGTGGCAAATCTCATTACTAAGGGTTTTGCATCCAGGAAGAAAGATGTCATCATCACTCTCTACTCTTCCCTCATTAGACCAGCCATTGAGTATAATGCACCATTTGGCATGTACCTCACTAGACACATGCAACAGCTGGAAAGGCCACAAAGGTACCTCACGAAGAGGATCCTAGCCTTAAACACATGTCCTACATGGGCAGACTCAAAAAACTCCAGCTATTCTCTGTCTCATATCGTCTACTAAAATGTGATCTCTGCTTAACTTACAAAGCCATGTCTGACCCAGCTCTGTTAAAAATGCTGCATCTAAGGAAATCCAAATCCCTCCGCACCACACACTCCAGAGACCTCAACCTCGTTACCACAATCAGTAGAACATGCTGGAGGGACAGGTTCATAACCCAGAGACTGCCCATGCCCTGGCATAGACTTCCCATACATGTCAAGCAGCACACCTCACTGGCTTTCTTCAAGAGAACTCTTGATGAGTGGATGGGAAATAGAAAGTTCACCCCAGGGATCACTGCAGTGGTTCTACTTGATAGAGGCACTGGGCACTAATGTCAGGCAGCATGATGCCAGGGCACTTCTATGGGCTAGGCTTGTAAAGACTCCAGGGCCATTAGCCTAGTACACACCTATGAAACTATGAATAACATGTTGTATGGATTCTAGTGTCATCCTTGGAGCTGAACGTTATAGTCTTTGGATTGTCTCAAAGTGCCTACTGCTAGCAGGCAGGCAATAGAAGGAGAAAAGGTGGAATGCAATTTCAAAGTAATGGAGATATGACATGTGAAGGCAGAGGTCAGGTATAATTATACTTCCAAAAACTAGGATGCAAGGTTTCCATTTGGGAGAGGGATGAAAGAACAGTCAGCTTGCTGAAAGGATGTGCTTTGAAACACCAGTACAAACTCATGAAGGTTTAACAACAGAACACCAGTTATTAAGCAGCAAAATGCAAAGTGTTAACAGGATACCAGGAACTGTGTAACAGTACTCATAACACAAGGATGTGTGGCACAATACAGCAATAATGCACAGTGCAGTGCAGTTTAACAAAGTATTGTGCAGCAAAATGATAGATAATTTTAAATAAACAGTGCAATATAATAGAGTAGTATTACCCTGTAGGGCACATCATAGTATATCGTATTGAAACTTAAGCCCACTCAGGTGACACAAGCAGTCGTACGATACAGTGCAATGCGACACAAAGATCAGGCACAGAGTAACTACCATTAAAACCGGCTAAGGAGGAAAAGAACACTATTAAGGAAAGATCAGCAGGAAAAACACTACACAATGCAATACCTCAGTATCAACCTTGTACTCAGATGATGGCATGCTACCCTGCAGCTGGTGTGCATCACAAAGGTAGTCCTGGGCAAAACGGCAAAATACAACAATGCTGCATGTGCAGTTTAGCACAGCTTTGTATAATACTGTTTAAAATAGTTCACGTTGCTGATCATACAGCTATAAGATACAGATTTGGTTATCATAAATAGAGTAGCATTGCAGTTTACTAAAGATGAAGTAGATGTAAGAGCAAAAAGAGTGTAATGACCTATTTAGCTAGAAAAAATATAACAGTGAAGTTAGCTAATAAAGTGCAGAAACGAAGGCTACTCCTTCAGAGAGTAGAACTTTTGACATGTTGGCATACTGTGATGAGTAAGTGGACTATGAACAGTAATATATTGAAACTACTAATAGTGAAGGCACAATATAGAAAAATGTCAAGATGTTGGAATGCAGAATATCTATTAACCACATACATGTGCTACATATGAACATTACATCTGCACATAGCTCATAACAAACAATGTCACTTATCTGTGAAACCCAGAAACATGTACTAACATGTATCTTTTGGTGCGGGGGGGGGGGGGGCAAGCTCTACTCTCCAAACATGTATGTAAGTAGATATTTTGACATCTCAACATTGTATAGTCAGTGTCATGACTTTTAGCATACTGCTATTCAGTAAGTTGTCAGGAACCCATATACAGGATAAGCACACTGCTTTGTGTAGTACAGCTGTTGCCTTGTGTTAAGCCATTGGTTTATAGAAGAAATAGACAAGACTGAAATTTTTGAAAGAGCCCAAGGGTCTGGTACAGCCCTTGGAGCCAAGTAAAAGCTGAGCCAGATAACACAAAGTGGAGACATGTCAGCATATGTGTGTATATATATATATATATATATATATATATAGATATATATATATATATATATATGTTTATACATATATACACGCACACACACACACACACACACACACACACACACACACACACACACACACACACACACACACACACACACACACACACACACACACACACACACACACAGATACATATATATATATATATATATATATATATATATATATATATATATATATATATATATATATATATATATATATATATATAAAACCTCCAAAAATAGTTCCAGCACAAACAGGAGACACGAGCAGCTGAAAATGAACTAATTTATTGAATGTAACACATCCCCCAAACCGGTTTCACTCCAAAGAGCGTCATCAGTGAGTGCAGAATCATCATATTGCATCCATTTATATAGTCAAGTTGCACCATGCCCCCTAGTGGTATATCACATAATCACATATATAGAGTAAAACATGATGGCATATAACATTTTATCAAACTAACCCTATCTTAAATATGAGACCCAAAACTACACTAAATGTTTATCCAACCTATCAATACTCCAACAATATTATTAAATGTACATATATACATATAAATGCTTACCATAAAAAATTACAATAATATATATCCACAGTGAAAGATGATAATAGCCCCCTTGTTCACCAGTGATCATTAAGCCCAGGTTTAAATAAGGCTCCAAGATTGACAATCCATCTACGTTCCAAATTATTTAACAGTTGATGCCTTAAAGTTATATTTGCAACATTAGATTGTAACAAATCAATCCCTACAAATACAAAGTGTGAAGCTGTATGTATTAAGGTATGCTTATATAAAGCACTTCTCTCCCGTTTACATTTGATATCACTAATATGAAGGGCTATCCTCTGTTTAAAGCTGCAGGACGTCTGTCCTACATAAAAAGCACCACATTTACAGACAGCCATATAAACCAACCAAGTACTACTACATTTAATATGATATCTAATATCATAAACCTTACTAGTGTTTATAGATGTAAACGATGAAGTCCTAGACACTAGTTTGCAGTACTTGCAGTTACCACAAAAGGTACAACCCGGTCGGCCACTGAACTTATATTCTGAATGAAAAACTTCATTCTTGAAACGTGAAAAACATTGGCCTAATGTTTTACTCCGTTTGTAACCAAAACTACATTTATCAGGTAAAATGTCTGAAAAAAATGGGTCGCTAGTGAAGATATGCCAATATTTATTAATGATATCCTTGATCTTGAAAGAATTAGTCCCATAGCTGGTAATAAATCTCACTCTTGGGGCATCAATAACTTTGTCTACACTTTTCGATTCTAATAACTGTTTTCTATTCAGCTTTCAACCAGCAGAATAAGCTATTTTCAACTTAGGTTCTAAATAACCACAGTCCATAAACCTCTGTTTGAGGACTGCTGCTTGTGTATCATATTCCTCATCAGATGAACAGATTCTCCTGATACGTTGGAATTGGGCTTTGGGTATGTTATTAATTATATGGGGTGGATGACAACTGTTTGCCAGTAATAAAGAATTTTTCGAAAAAGGTTTTCTGTGTACAGTGGTGGCTATTGTGCCATCCAATGTCTTAGTGACATGCACATCCAGAAAATCAACCGTGAACAGATGTATATTTCCAGTAAACTTAATTCTGAAAACATTACTATTCAGATACCGGACAAAGTCTTGCCATTCCCCCTCAGACCCATTCCAAACAACCCAGCAGTCATCTAGGTATCTCCTCCACATCATAAGCTGCTCTTTAAATGGGAAATCAATTTTGTAGATATATATAATCTCAAAAAAACCCATAAATAAGTCAGCATAAGTAGGGGCGAACGTCGCCCCCATAGCTGTCCCTTTGCTTTGGAGATACCATTGACCCTGGAAGCTGAAAACATTGTGTTCTAATACTAAAGTTAGGATATTAATAATTAAATCCATATCATCCCTAGAGTAAGTACCAGCTTGTGACAACCAGTATTGTATGGCCTGAATGCCACCCTTATGGGGTATGCTGGTATATAGGGACTGAACATCTAAAGTCTCTATATATGCCTGCACAGGTATCTGTAAATCCCCCATTAAAGATAAAAACTGGGTGGTATCTTTAATTCGTGCCCTAACCTGATTCAGAAGAGGCTTCAACCTATATTCTAAATATTCTGATAGAGGTTCGGTTAAAGAACCTCTACCTGCCACTATAGGTCTACCGGGAGTACCTACCAAGGTTTTATGTATCTTAGGGACAAGATAAAAGTATTGATGCTTAGGTATATCAACTGTAAGTTGTTTATGCAGGGTTTCAGTTATAATACCTCTTTTGAATGCCCTTTTTAAGAAACCATCTATTACACTCTTGAAATCATAGGTTGGATCCATAGGCAGCTTAATATATGAGACTGGATCATTTAGCTGTTTTAAAGCCTCCTGGGTATATTCAATCTTGTCCCAGATCACTGTCGCTCCACCCTTATCAGCCCCCACTATGATAATGTCCTCATTGTTAACTAAAGTGTTTAAAGCCTCATGTTCATCTTGGTTGAGATTCCTAGCATGGTTAACAAAAATATTAGTACAATTATTTTGAATATCTTGCAAAACCAAGTTCTCAAAAGTTTTAACAACAGCATTATATGGCGGTTGAAATTCAGATTTTCTAAAGTGAAAATTATCATCCATATTACTATTGACATTTTGTGCTTGGTCTATATGGGAAAACCAAATGGCTGGGCATATTTACGGGAAAGTGCTTTTTACCGAAGAAGCACTTTTGCATAAGTATGCCTGTTGCCGAGGCCATACTATGGTGCGGATAAGGGAAAATGCCCTTTTCCCTACTGTAGAGCGGTCTCAGAGGGAGAATATTAAAGTAGGGAGGTGTGGGGGGCACAAAAACGTTAATGTAGTGTTTTTTTTTTTTGTTTGTTTAGTAACATGCTTTAACGAAAGCGCTTTTTTGATAAAAGCTCTTTCGTTAAAGTGTCTTCAGTGGTTATGGATTTGGATGCTTGATCATTCAATCAAACGTCCTAGATCCATATATATATATATATATATATATATATATATATATATATATATATATATATTAAATACATACACACATATATATAATGTTTATATATATATTTTTTTGTGTGTGTGTGTATATATATATATATATATATATATATATATATATATATATATATACATATATATATGTGTACACATACACATGCACACATACATACATACTTACTCTTGTACCCAAAGAAAACAGCTTGATGGTCAATTGCTTGCCCCAGAAAACTGTCTATGAGGTATCCCATCTCAACTGTGAATTCACTTGAAGGAGCGTTTTCCTTCTAAGACATACTTTCCAGCCTTAAGAGGTGATGAAGCAGACTTACATCATTCCTTCTCTTCTCTGACTGGCTGCTGCCATATTGGGCTGCTAAGATGAGTAGACAGAGACTCATCCCACCTCTCTCTTGTTCTTTTTCTGTCTCTGATTGGCTGCTACCATACCAGTGCTGCTATGGTAATAAGGCAAAACTTCAGCATTCATTTTCCTTTGTTGCTGCACCATGGCTGCTAAATGAACCTGGGTCACTTGAGTCATAGTTAGGATACCACATCTATATAGTACCCAAGTACCAATTTTGCTTGCATTTATTATTTTTATCAAACTGTCTCCTAAACTGTGATCCTCAGTTATGATGAGATTATATCAACTTTAAGTATTAATTTCTGAACAAGATTAATTTTTTAAAACATTTGCAAATTATTTCCAGTTTAAATCAGGTTTGGGAATATCTCATCAACATGGGTAGAAAAAACAGAAGAATAAACAATAATATAATTAGTAAAAAATCTTAAACTAGATTTTTTTTCACATCTTATTGCTTTTTTTAAAATAGTCTCATGTCTATGTTTTGACTATTAAATGTATTAGGTCTGTTCTTTCTAAAATCTGACTTCCAACGAATGCTGCCTACAGATGTATTCTTGTGTAGACTTGATATTCTAAAAAAGGAGAAGAAAGTTAAGCCTGCAGTTTGTCCACCTGTCTAAAGTAAGCTACAGACTTCTAAGTCTGCCCGACTGCAGACTTGCCACCTTTCTGCTGTTTGCTTTCCCACTGTCTCCTTAACAAATTGCAATAAATAATTCACAGAACAGACCTAGCAGAGAGCAATAATAGCTTGCAGGTCTGGGCTGACGATCACTTAAAAAAGGAAGCTCAGTGGTAATGCCTCCAACCAGAATTCTTGATAGTTACTGTCTACTTCTGTCTCAGACTGGACCTACAAAACTGTGAGAGCTCTTGTTTTTTTCTGAAAAAAATAGAAAAGACACACTCACACACACACACACACACACACACACACACACACACACACACACACACACACACACACACACACACACACAGACAAATTCTGCTTGGCTCTTTAGACCATGAGTCAGAGCTGAACTACTAGCAAGTTTAAGCCTGCCTCTAGCCCACTCTTGCTTGTCCACCTGTAGTTCAGAGTCTCATTTTATAAAAAAGGGGCAGCATCTGGCAGCTCAGCACAAATCAGCACTCGGTTATGCAACTCATCTAGATAAGAGAAGGTACTGAGCTTATAGTTACACACAGTGCTAAGTAGTTTCCAGCAAATATATTTCTAGAACAGTTATGTTTTCCCTTCTCCCACTGCAAGAGAAAAACGCAGCTTAGGTCCAAAATGAAAATAAAGCAAAAAGCAAACAACATTAAGTCTCAATATTAGCACAAAGCCAGAAGAAAAACTCAAGTGCATCCTGTCTTCAGCAACTGAACACCTTCAGCAGTGGAGGTTTTCCTTCTTCTATCACAAAAAAAAAAAAAAAAACAAACAGCAAAAGGTTCAAATGGAAAAAATATCTGAAATAGTAAATTTTTGTTAAGGCTTTATTTAGTGTTAATAAAAAAGAGGAACACAGATGAGTAATGTATGGCAGTTCAGTGCTAACAAATGCTATGCCACACAATGAAACTGAAATTATAGAACGCAAGAATAGGTATTCAGACATTAGAAAGTCACAGTGCTAACCAACTTCCATCAAATAAACACACAAGTGTAGTTTTTCCCTTCTGTAGAGCAGGAACATTTGAAAATATAAAATAAAAAAAAAAAAGAAAGAAAAATATTAAAAGCAACCAAAAGTAGTCCAGAGTATTAGTTGATTTTAAGTTAATGAGCACACACAGCTGATATGCAATCAGCATACACACACACACACACACACACACACACACACACACACACACACACACACACACACACACACACACACACCCAGAACAAGCAAACAGGGAGGCCAGCCTTCAGTAACCAAATCAGTGCCTTTTCTTATCCTCACTACAGAAAAAGTAGTAAAAGTTCCAGATAAAAATTTTAACATAAACTTACAGCAGTCTCAATGTTACTGGAGTGAGTTACTTCTCTGGTGTTAGGGGCTTGTTTCAGACTTTATCCAGTAAAAACAGAAACACAAATGAACAAAGCTGGACAGCTCATCAAAGACAGGCCACTCTCATACATAAGATACATTTAATCTGGAGCCAAACCACAACTACTGCTGGGAAGAACTCATCCAACAAAGGTGTTGAAGACAGCAGATTGGTGGAAGTCATACAGGAGTTTGATCCTGGGATCACAACTGCCGATACCCAGAAGCAATTTCACTGAAAAGCACTTTCACTGAAAAGGAAATGTCATTTTTCCCATTGTTGTGTGACTGCACAGATGATATTTATATGCGTGGAGGGGGTGTATGCAATGTCTAACTAGACATGGGGGTGCAAGGGGCTTGCACCTCCAAAAATAAAAAAAATACTTAGAGGTTCACTGAAAAATGATTTATAATAAATTACTTTTACAGTATGCTTATTCTAGTAATCACATTGTAGTTTTTCCAACATAAACAGATTGCAGTAAGTCTTCGTAAGAATTTGTTGCTTTACAAATTCATCTGACATAAGATCTTTCATCATTGCACCCTCACAATTTTGTACAAACACCCTGCTCATCAACGTAAGTGCCATATTCCAAGTGTCTACTTTTTACAACTTTCACTTTTTAGACTTCTGCCCTCCCCTCGGCCTATTAGAAAATATTTTTCATCTTATTAAGAAATAATATCTCATCTACCACCACTCCATGTTGCTCTTCATTTTGCACCACTATGAAAACCTTCCTCAAACTTGGCCCTCTAGTTTGGAACAGCCTGTCTTCTGATGTACAAAATTATGCTGATTTAAAACCTTTAGAACCTTGCTAAAAGATACCAATTTCATTCACATTAATATGCACATGCATTACTTAACTCCATCATTTCAGTTCTCTAAATCTTCTCTCATGCTTAAATTAAGATGTTTCCCTTCCACTTTCTCTCTATTCTCACTTTTTATGTGTGTGTGCGTGCGTGCGTGCGTGCGTGCGTGTGTGTGTGTGTGTGTGTGTGTGTGTGTGTGTGTGTATCTGTGTGTGTGAGATATATACATATACAGACGCTCTTGAGGAAGTGGTACAGTGCTTGTGCATGATTAGATTTCTCTACATTTAGTCTACAAGGGTGTTAATTGAATTGTTCTGGATTTATTTTACAAATATATCTAACAATGTGAATTGATAAATGTAATTGTTTCTGTAATACCTTTGGTGTCTGCCATGGAAGGCAACAGTTGTTGGATCAGCCCACCCTCATAAAATATAATTAAGCAAACTTTTAAAGTGGATTAGTTTGGATCCTTTTGTAACATCACTTAAAGTAACACTTGCAGAATCCCGTCTGGATTTTGTGCACTTGTAGAATGCACTTGCAAAATTTCAGGCTTGTTTTTCTTTGTCTACATATTTTGATTCCAAGTATACCGTGCTTAAATTTGTGCTGATTTTTGTTAACTCTAGTCTTGTGTTCCTACATGTATATATACCGATTTTCAAACTGTTGCTTCTGAATTCAAAATAAAGCAGTGAATAAGTATATCTTACGAAACATGCATTTTTAAACCAAAAACAACTTTATTGAATTATCACTTAAGAGATAGGCAATCATACATTTGTATAAATGAAAACAAACTAATCTGACATATAGGCTATCATGCATTTATATAAATGAAAACAAACTATATTGACATTTTCAGTTACAAATATTATACACTGACAATGACTATATAGAAGATTATATGTAGTCAAACATTACAAAGCTCTTTTAATGAAAACATTCATTTTTTGATCATGAAGAAGATGGATGTCTTCCTTCACACTGAATCTGGTCTAGCATTCATACTCTAGTGGCCTTTGCATGCAAATGTTTTCACAAGCAAACAGTAAGCAGTGCCTGTCAGAAAAGTAGAAAATGTGGTCCTCTGCCTGATCTCCCAGTCTTCTTTGATGTGAGTATAAGATGACAGCTTTATTCTTCAGTACTTCATCCTAGAGGAACAGAAGAGAATGTAGGTGTTCCTTGGAGAGTACAGAAGAATTATTTCATCTTATTACAAGACACCATGCAAATATAATATAAAAAGAAATGGCTGTCAGCTTTACTTGTGTAGATGCTGTGTGTTATACTGTCATATATACCTGATTTCTGCAATTATGGATGCATGTGGAGGGGTCAGATTAATTGGCTTCTCTGTGCAACTATGCCTCAGCTATGGCAATCTGCAGTATAGTTCAGGAGCAGAATTTCTGCAGATACCTCATATTATAATTGTCAAACTTTTTCACTGGCATTATAGAAGGCAGGTCATTCTACATTTTAGAACATTAGTACTGAAGAGCTATATCCCATAGTTTAAAAGGCTGTTACAAAAAATACTTTACTGTCTGAGTTTTCCACCACATATATTCATTTAATTTCATCTTTCACAGTCCTGCAGTTTCCTGTTCCTAAGGGAATAATTGAATAATAACATTATGAAATTCTTGCAGTTTGCTTCCAGCATGAGATATTAACTGCATGTCGCCTTGGAAGACCAAACATTAACATTTTTTCACCCCATAATGCATGACATTTGAAAATGAAGAAAAGAGAAAGAGCTGTTAAAATTCATCCTTCTACAAGGTGAGGCCCAACAGCCAGTTGGCCTTTGTAAGATGCCTAAGGAAATGTTTTCCCTTGCAGCTCTGACCTCACACTTCAAAATTTATCTGAATGCCTTCAGCATGACACTGGTAAGGGGAAAGTCGGTCTATAGATTAAAGCTTATAAAAATGCACTGTGTAGCATTAACTGTACATTTTAGTCAGCCATTTTGTGACAAGCCTAATGGATGATTGATTTTGCACAACAAATTTGAATTTTCATTAATCTTCTGCTTGCACAAAATGGTTGTTACTATGGATTACCCTCAGATGATTGGCATTAAGAATTATGAAGAACTGTTTTCCAGGAAGTTTTAAGATTTTTTTTCCAGCAGTAAATAAGAGAAGTTCACAGCTTGTAGCCTGCAACCTAAAGGTTTAAACTGAAAATTCAATATTCTTTCATTTGTAATAGTAATTGTGTTGCTTGAAATTTTGATCTCTAAAATACATTTCTCATGCTGATGGATATAGTTTATTGTAGATTACAGTGACAAATTCTAGATGTTTTAATTGCTGTTCAGATATACATTTACTGCTGCATTCCAGTAATAATATTATTTTTTTCCAAAGGCTCTGTAATGCCTGCATTCTAGGCAATGAAGCTGCTGATCTATTGCGTGTTATTGACTGAGGTGGGGGAAGGATGTTTGAACCCTTTACATGCATTATACAGCATACTACAGAACTTCTGAAGGTTTCAGTTTTTTGAAGTTGATCATCAACTGAGCACAGTCCTTTCCACCATCCTTTCTATATACAGGATGTCCCTACTGATTGGGTGTTTTATTCAAATATGGATTTCTACCACAGCTCTGGGACAAATCGTCATTACTTTTTAGCTTCTAGATTGAGATGATTAAAATTTATATACTTATAGTGTACCATTATGAAGTTTTCAGGGCTACATTCAGAAAACATTATGTGGTTGCTTAGCCTATTGTAGATGCAAAATAAAAACTAGAAACTTGTCATGCTGATGTTGAAATACAGCAGTGTGTGATGAGAATAATATTAGAAAAGTAATGTGCAAATTGATCTTTAAGGCTATATTTGGACCCTTATTTCTATATTGTATTTCTTGAAAATATATCGAAGGCTATCAGCTGTAATAAGTAAAAGTATGATAAGAAATTTTTGACTACATACAGAAAACTGTAAGCATGAGTTTCACATTTGTAAACTCCTGGCACAGATTGTCATGATACTGCTGGCATTCACCTCCATTTTAAGAACACGGAGGGATTTCTAACTGCATTAATTACAGACTTAGCTTAAACGTTTGTGTGCACCCCATCCGCTCCATTCCCTATTCTGTCTCCTTGGTTTCTTTTTTCCAGTCTGAGTAATTATAAGAAAGTCTGTGTAGGAAATTGCTATAGCATTTATGAATAAGACATAATCATAGGATCATAGGAGATTACTAGGTTATTGACCCAGAGGTCATTTCAAGCCTAGCCGTTTCATCCTAATGTAATGCACAGAAATGCTAGTCAGTACCCAAGATTGCATTTAATAATGACTACCCATGTCCAGGAGGGTTATGAGCACTAAACCCGGTAAAAATGTACAGTCCCCCAGTGCCCGATCAACTCTTCTAATTTCTTCAGTGTCATAGAGGTGCTCTGTTTCATATGAATTGGTAGCCTATTCCAAAGACGCAGCAGTTGCTGGGACATAAATCTGTCCCTCCAGCATGTCCTATTTAAATCGCAGGGCATATTTAGGTCCCTGGAATGGGTAGCTCTAGTGCCATTTGATTTATGAATATGCAGCAATTTCATTAGGTTTGGGTCTGAGATTGCTTTGCAAGACAGGCATAAGTTTCCCCTAAGAAGTCTATACGTTACAGGGTATAGTGACAGGGAATTTAGTCGGTCTGTGTAAGGCATGTGCTAGGGTCCCTTGATCTTTTTTTGTTAGAAACCTCTGAGGTCTCTCCAATTGCTGCAGGTGCTTTGTATGGCACATGACGAATGGGGTGTTATACTCAATTATGGGCTGGATTAGTGCCAAGTATAGAAGAGTTATAACTTCTTTTGCTCTAGAGATGAAGCCTTTACTAATCAAGTGTGCTATGTAGAGATCATTCCTTACTATAGTAGACTCATGGTTGTCAAGGTTAAGGTCACAGTCAACTTGTGATCTGAGATCCCTTAGTACTTTGTGGGTACTTAGGGTATTGTTGTTTTGATAGTGTGAAGGGACGTTGTTTGTGCCGAAGGAAATTATGCATTTCTTTTCATTCAGTTTGAGACCATGACTAAGACACCAGTCGTTGGTCTGTGTAAGACCCTCTGTAGTATACTGGTATCATTTGGGGAATCAGTAATTGCTCCCAATTTGCAGTTGTCTACAAACTTGGCCAGCCACAACCCCTTAGTTTTGACCTGAACTTCTGAGAAGTATATACCAAACAGTAGGGGGCCCAGCACTGACCCTTGTGGCAGCCCACTATTGACAGGTTAGCTAGCTGATGTACAGTCATACACTTTGATAGTGCATGTGTGGTTTGTGAGGCAGTTGCCAACTCATCTTACAACAAAGAGGTTTACATTCAGTTTGCGAAGTTTATTGGTAATGCCAGAGGGTGGGATTGTGTCAAAAGCCTTTGCCAAATCGACATATGCTGTGCTCAAAGATTTGCCCTGGTCACATTTTTGAAGAACTCCACCAGCTTTAACAGGTTCTGCCCTTGATAAAACCAAATTGGGTAGGATCCGGGGGTTGGAGGTTGACTATGGCTTTATTTATGCGGTCCATAATGATACGTTCCATGGCTTTACAGATGAGGCTGGTCAGGCTTATGAGTCTGTTGCTAGGCCACCTTTGTGGAGGGGAATATTTATTTATCATTTGTTGACCAGGAATGTCTGATGAGGACATAGCCTATTTTCAGTGGAGGCCCAGGGAGAAATGCTCCAGGTGCATGTCTTTGAAATGTTGGAGGAAACCAGAGTACCCAGAAGAAACCCATGCAAATGCAGGGAGGGCATGCAGATTCCACACAGAAGGCATCCGAGCCAATAAATGAACCAGAGAACTTATTGCTGGGAGGTGACAACATTAACCACTGTGCCACTGCGCCACCCTGTGAACTGATGCTATTCTACATTCCACAGGAAAAAAATTATGGTTAGGCTGTGATTGAAAAGGATACTTAATGGTGATTCTAGTTCATGTTTTAGCCTGTATAGAAGACAGTCCGGCATGCCGTCTGGTCCCATAGATGCTGTGTTTTTTGCCTTGGACAAGCCTTTGATGACTTGCTCTTCAGATATGTAGAGGTTGTGGGGTTGGGGGAAGGTTTGTGATGAGCTTGAAGGGGATAAGGAAGTGAAATTTTTGTCACACCTAGCCACTAGCAGGTTTTCTATCTCTGTGGGGTCAGTGTGTATGATACTGTTGGTTACTAGTTCTACACATGCTTGGATCCTCCCTTTTAGGCTATGTACATAGCTGTAAAATGCCTTATAGTTATCCTTGGCTGTGCCTGCTAAGTTTTTCTCAAGAACCCCTTAGAAAATATGGCAAGTTTTCTTATATGCCTGTTGAGGCTGAGAAGGTGCTTTTCCATTGTTTGGGCCTCACCTTTGTTTTTTTGGACAGCAACGTTTTATGTTTATTGTAAACTTTGTTGATGCTGGATGTCGACCATGGCAGCTTGTTTTACTTGGGACTCTGGCCGAGTCTATACACTTATGCATGTTATTGTACAGGGCTTTATTGTAAACTTTGGTGTAGCTACCACTTCTAGCTGGGGGAGTGGGGCTTGGAATGCATTTATACCTTAAACTAGGAGGGCATAGTTTGCCTTGGTGAAGTTTTTTAGTCTGATTTTGCCTTTTATGAGTTCTGGTGTTAGTGTCAGCTCGAAGGTGACTGATTTGTGGTCAGATTTAACTAATGAGGGTCCGACAGTTGCAGCAGTGCATCTGTTAGATGTGTTAGTGAGGAGCAGATCTAGTATGTTTGTTCCTCTTGTCAGGGTATGAACAATTTGTTCCAGGGCATTTGAGTTAACAAAGTCAAGGAACTTTTGCACTAGCAAGTTAGGGCTAGTGTAGTTTTCCCAGTTGATGGTGGGATAATTGATATCCCCCATAACCAGAGTGTTTGGTAATATTTGGATTGTCTCCAGTTTGGTCAAGTAGGCTTCATGCACGTCATGACCCATGAAGGGGGATCTATAACTGGCTATGACTTGAATGCGGGTCTTACCCACCATAACCTGAACTTGGATTAACTCCATGGGATTGTCCAGTCTAACTAGACAGGAGGTAAATTTATTTCTAATAAAGATAGAAACACTCCCTGCTTTGCTTCTCACACATTCATTTTGCAGTGTAGACTTGCAAGACATGGGTGCTCTTTGAGGCCTTGAAACACATTTCTGTGACTGCACAGCCATCTACATCTTCCAGTGATGGAAGTGCTTCCAGGGTGTGCAGTTCTTGATTTAAGCTCATAGCATTTAGCAGCAAGACCCTTATTTCATTATGATTGGCAAATTTCAGATTGGTAAGTTTGTTTTCAAGACCTTGCCTAAAAAAGGCACTATGGGGGATGCAAGAGCCTTTGCCAGGAGCTGAAAGCCTAGAGGTGCCAGATGTAAACCATCTCTGGCAAAGCAGTGTTGTTTGTCGACCATGGCTTCCCAGGCTGACAGGAAGTGGATCTCCTTTGAATGACACCAAAAACTAAGCCAATTATTGAAATCCGTCATTTTTTGTTTATACTGTAATATCATTGTAGGTGAAGGTAGTATGCAGCTCAAGGCTAAGGACATACCTGCCTGAGACACATACTCAGAGAGCTTGACCATGTCTCTCTCTTCATAAAGTACAGTGAGGTATGTCTCAAGTCATTCACACCAACATGAACTATGACAGAGTCATAATGGTACTTGTTGCGGAGAGACCTGAGTGCATGCATGATCTGATGAATCCTGTTACCAGACAGGCAACTGACCGTGACTTTCTCCTTGTCCAACCTGGTGAGTGGGACACCCTTGTGTTTCACTACTGTCTTTCCAATGACAAGAAAATGTGTTTTTTGAGTATTATGCCTTACAGTCTTGGTAAGTGAGACACTGGTGTCACTATGTGCCATGGGTGCTGAGGGAACTGTATTAGTTGTAGCAGTCTTGTGTTTTGGAGGTCTCTGGTGTTTTGGTAAGTTTTTTTAACCTACAGGTATATTGATTTTTGTGTTTGATAAATATTGTGTATATAAGTTGTGGTACTATGTGCATGAGTAGTAGTGAGTGGGTTGACAACATCTTTAGTGTTACTGTTTTGAGTTCAAAAATGTATGGAATCAAGATTCTTGGTGTAGATACATCTCTTGCAGTCTGTACTAGAATGAGTTGTTAGTAGAGGGTTGTCAGTGCACATAAGGAAATTGCTACACTGCCTCAAGTGACCCAAGTCAACAGGGCTGGCAGTACAAACAAGGGTGGTCCAACTGTCCATAATGCTAAGCTGAAGACTGTTATAACAAGGAGGGGGCTTTTCAGGCTCAATCAAGGAGAAGCTCAGTGGATGGATATTTCTCCCGGGGTATTTCTTTGACTGAGAAAGTACTAAGGATCAAGGCTACACTAAAGTGCTACAGCTGCATCTAAGGGAAAAATATGTAATTTATCTCTTCAGTTATGGTGTACAACTGTGCAATGCGATGTGAAGTGCAAACAAGCAGAAACCTGCTCAAATGCAGGGCTTAAATACCAGAAGCTAATAAACTTGTAAAAAAAACTTTAAAAAGGTTCAACAGGGCCAATGAGGATGTTTACCCTAAGTCCTAAACCAACCACCCTTCACCAGACAGGTTCCAGTCAGCACACTCCTCTCACTAGAGTGCAGAAGGGCTCCTTCCAGTCAAAGAAGGACTAGACAACATGCTCAGAACAAACAGCCACTGCAAACAGACCCATATACAGCTGGTCTATACTACAGCGACTAGCTACCCTATTTTCGGTGGGAAACACTAGAGAATGTTTAACACAGCAGAAAAAACAGCAGTGATACACAAAAAAAAAAAAAAAAACATTTAAAATAGCAGAAAATCAGCAAGGCGATGATAAAGAATGTTTTAATTAGCTAACAAATCAGTTATTTTAACGCTGACTGGCAGGAAAACCGGAAGCAGAACAGATTGTTTTGCAACAGTGAAAAGTAGCAGCAAATACTTAACACACAGTGAAAACAGCAGTACAATAAGATTTAATAGGCACAGTAAGGCAGACAATTGCAGTACAACAGCATAGTTTAGTACACAGTATATAAATACACTTCAGAGCTAGTGGCAAGTCTACACGTGTATGTGAGCTGCCAGTTCCAATGAGCTTTTAACACCTACACCTTTTAAGCATAATGAAATGCTAGAAAAGCATCACATCCAGGCTATAAAAAGCTTCACCTTTGTGATATACTGTTTCATTAAATCCATTCCATAATTACCACAAAAGTATTTTGATTTGGATAATAATGTGAACTCCTAGAGGTAGGTCTGCACTTGTTGCTTTCCATTCATTTTTTGTTGTGCCTTAGTGTAACAAACCTGTAGTCTGCTGAAGATATTACACTAAAAACTTAATTTAGCCCCTACTATCTACCAAACTTCTTCAGTTGCTCATAACCTAAGTTTTGCATTTAGTGATCTCTGTTGCTGATACAGGTCTCTTACCTGTACCACTTTTGTCATAGTAGTATATATTTGGACAGACATTTCTCTTGCAGCTTCAGAAACAGCAATGGTCAAAAAGAGTATTACTGCCATTCTTAAAGTTTAAAACTGTTCTCAGTGATATAATCTAACAAACTATTTCCATTTTAAATGTGTAAATAAATGTGATTTCATCTCTGTATCAGTTTTCTTCAGTATGAAAAGTTATATTATCAGAGTTTGAGTGAAAAACATAATGGGAAGCACAAAACTTGAAAGAGTAGGCATTTGTGTATAAACAAAATTATACTTACCAATATGTTATTCAAATGCCACTAGGATCACTAATTCACCAAGCCCTTTCACCTGAGACATCATCGCCTCTCACATGGAAACTTTTCACCAAAACCCCCACGTACAATCCCAGGGGTATCTCTCAAACTCAATCCAGCCTACTAACTCCAAAAACTAAAATTTATTGCACTGATTGTGCATTCATCAACCTGGAAACTAAACTGTTCTCTCAGTCAGAGACATCCAGAAGTGCTCAGAAGTCAGACAACACCTCTTTACCCAAACTAAGTGCAGCTGCACTTAGTCACATTACATAAAGGCTGCAGCTCTCTCACACCCCTTTATACCTGTTTTGTCCTTTCTTACCTTATCTTGTCATCTCCTCACTGCCTCTCATTCCCTCCTTTCTTTGCATTTCTTTCTCACTTATTTCTACTCCTGTTCCCTCTGCATGCCTTTCTCACCTTTTCTCTGTCTCCTCCCCATGGTATCTTTTCCTGCAGCTATCCTGACTTTTATTTATTTATTTATTTATTTTCAGTTTGATTACCAGGGAAGTCCACTGGGCCAGAATGTGCCCATTTTCAGCGGAGGCCCGGGGAGAAAAGCTCCATAAGCAACACGAATACAAAAAAGGTTACATAATGCAAAGGTAAAATGCATATATAAATGCATAAATTGTACATTATAAACACAATTAAAGGCAATAGATAACACAGTTTACAGGTATTTACATTCAGAGCAATAAGTTTCAACTGTCTGAAAAATAAACTTGCCTCTTCTAATATTTTCATACCTCTCTATAAAATGATATGCTGCTATCCATGCAGCATAACTCATCGCAGTCATCATGGGTACATCTTAATCATAAAGCTCTGTTAAGCATAATTCCATTTTTCCATCCATGTTTTGACATTGTAAACTGAGGAATCTGAGGAAGTCAGGGAATAACGCTGACAAAAACGTTGTATCAGTTTTGTGCTCAAGTTCATTAAACTATTGTGGTTGCAGTCTCCCTACAGACTGATTTTGGTTTTTTGCTTTTTTTTTTTTTTTTTGGCATTGTAAACTGCTTATTGAACTAAATGTTGTAGCATACTCTTAGATCTGCAAATAAGTGTATATATTTGTTTTTAGCATACCTTGTCTCAGTAAATATGTTCTGTTCATTTCTTATGTGATCCTACTTACCTGTGCTGTGTTTAAAAATGGTCCAATGAGATCAGTGCAATACCCCGATAAACAAATATAAATAAAAAAGAATACAATGAACATTGTCTAACTAGCTCCACTTTAAGCAAGATAAAAAACTTTTATGACAATGAACACAATGCAGTTCCCAAAAGTAGCTCTAAGTGATTTGTCTCACCATGATTTTGGTACAACCAGTCAGCATCTCTTTAATAAAAAGACGCATAAATTATTCAAGAGGCACCTAAACCACAGTGAGAGACTTCAATTCATACTTATCAAATGTCCAGGGTTTTGACTCATAGTTTAGCCTGTTCGTTAAAAAATTTGTGATTTTTTTGGCAAGCCATTGAGACTGAACTCAATAATAATGACAGCCATTTGACTCTGGCTTCTTCGTATACTTCAAAAAATGCATTCTAACACAAAAACTGTTATTCTACTAACTCTCTAATTTATAAGACAATATTTAAAATCTATCCCTATTTTTGGGCCTTTGTCTTCCCATTATTTTTGTCTTTGTCAGAATTTCGTATTCTAAGAGGTTGAGAGATATGCCTCGATGTTCCCTCCCCAACAAAGATTTCAGATCTTAGCACCCTTAGCTGTTGAGGTAGGCCAAAACTTTGTCCTTCGACTCATTCTTATATGGGCTAATGAGGTGTGATCTCTATTTAGCTTTCCATGCTATAAATGACCAAACTCAACTTCTTCCGCTAAACATAAGCAATGGTAAAGCTAATAATCCTCTGGTGTGGGCTGTATATAAGTAGACTGGGTTTAGATGAGATTTCTGGACATCTATTGATTTATCCCCTGTGCATATTATAAGCTGAATTGGAGATGTGATACTGTCCTGTTTTACAGCACTGTGGTAGGTGTGCCCATGTCTGAAGCAGTGTGCTCATGTGAAACTGCATGTTTTGATACAAAAAAGTGGTAGGCTGTCCACTTGAATATAAGGAATGTTTATTAGTGCTTTTGTCTGACAAAATATTCAAACTTCATCAGATACAAGTTTAAGAATGGTGAAAATTTTTTTAAATAGTATTTGTGATATTGACATCACTTCCTGTATCCAGAATTAAAGGTAAATGGTACAATTATGTCACAATTATGTATATTTTAACTTCTCTGTCAGAATTGAGTCATCTATCTAAAGCCTTTAAGTTTAATAAACATTTTACATTACAACTATCGTAGAGACCAGGGAAATTAAATGAACTTAGGCGTAGTTGCCACAAAAGTTCTTTTTCTTCTAATATTAAAGACCATGAGCCACCTCTCTTATCAGGGACTACTTGTTCCAAAATGGAAAACAGAAACGAATGGTTCCTGTTCTCCACTATGTGTCTTGTTAGGGCATTGTTAAGATTGTTTTTACGAATGTTATAAATATGTTCATAAATGCGTTGTTTCAATGGTCTCTCCATGTTTCCTACATAGAAACATATGCATTTGTCACATGTAGCTAAGTAAACCACCCCTTTTGTTTCACAGTTATATTTGTCAAATATGTGGAATTGTTGTCCTACTATGTTTGCACTTTTGCCCACTTTTATATATTTGCAAAAGTTGCATCTCCCACATATAAACATGCCAGGATTGCTAACTAACTTTGGGGGTGGTCTCTCTATCAAAGCCTTCAAGTTATACCCTCTCCTAAAAATAAAAATGGGCCTGTCACCTAATTTGTTATGTGTTGTAAGGTCAGTCGATATTAAAGTCCAATTTTTAATCAAAACACTCTTTATAAAACCAGAAGTGTTAGAAAAGGTTGTAATAAAGGAAGTACTTTGTTCCAGGGTTGAATTCAGATTATTTTTAGTGTTTTGAGTGTTGTAAATCAAATCCTGAGATGTTGGAACCAAAGAATTGTGTGAAAGATTAATTTGCCCACTACTTCTATCTAAAATGGGTTTGAAATCACCTCTTCACCTTTTGTTAGTTACTTCCAAGATTAAATTATCTATAAATTCCCACAGGCCTAGTTAGAAATTTTTCCTTCCACTGTGAACTTTTACTTTTATTTGATCAACAGGGATGCCAATTTTTAGAACTATTAATAAAAAATTACCGAAATCAGATTGATTCTCTAACTAAAGAGTTGGACTTAGCTACATGTGACAAATGTGTATGTTTCTATGTAGGAAAAACGGAGAAACAATTGAAACAACGCATTTATGAACATATTTATAACATTCGTAAAAACAATCTTAACTATGCCCTAACAAGACACAAAGTGGAGAACAGGAACCAATTGTTTCTGTTTTCCATTTTGGAACAAGTAGTCCCTGATAAGAGAGGTGGCCCATGGTCTTTAATATTAGAAGAAAAAGAACTTTTGTGGCAACTACTCCTAAGTTCATTTGATTTCCCTGGTCTCAATGATAGTTGTAATGTAAAATGTTTATTAAACTTAAAGACTTTAGATAGATGAATCAATTCTGACATAGAAGTTAAGATATGCATAATTGTGACATAATTGTACAATTTACCTTTAATTCTGGATACAGGAAGTGATGTCAATATTACAAATACTATTTAAAAATGTTTTCACCATTCTTAAACTTGTATCTGATGAAGTTTGAATATGTTGTCAAACGAAAGTGCTAATAAATATTCCTTATATTCAAGTGGACAGCCTACCATGTTTTTTTGTTACTCAGTTTGTTTTTTCTTCATTTTTACATCACAAATGTTTTGATACAAGGGATCCAGATATATGGGCATCATCCACAGGTGGCCATTTACCTTCTAGGCATACCACGTTTCACTTTGTCAATCTGTGTCCTCTCTAGTTTAGTCCAAATTTTCATCTTTTGTGGAAGGTGCCTTGAGTCACAATCCCTAATAAGCAATAATATATAATAATACTATATAAAATAATGTTTAATATATATTATAATATAATATAAATAATAATAATGTGCTTTTCAGCAACTTATTTTCATAACATTGTGTCCTTGGATTGCGAATGTGTATTTCTGCTAGTATCATCATCATCATCACACACCTCTGTAATGCTAACATTAGCAATGTGACCAGACTTGGACTTCTTTACATTATACCCTACAGACGTCAATGAATAGAACATATGGTGAATGTAATGACACATGCTATTATAGTGCATGTGTGGAATACAGGACCGGGTGATCATGCAGCAAATAAAGTTTACCAAGGTTTGTTGGTCATTGGATATGCTGATGGCCCTGAGATGCCTATAAAAAGAAGTGCATCATGCCAGCTGGGTTGCCCGGTCATCAGAATGTGTAAGAACAATATAAGCAGGCCTCTGTTAGGCAGTACTAACATGTTGTAGCAACCACAGAAGCAGAGGGGCCTAAGCATTCTGACACTAACAACCAGACCCCCTTCCAGTTATAATGCATACCACATTGCTTTTGGACATGGGGACAGAGAATTGTTCATTCTGTCTGTGTTTTACTGACCCTGGTCTGCCTCTCCCTCTGGTAGATCTCTCCATTTCATTCTGTCTTGTCTTATGCTTGACCCAGCCAGTCATGATTGTGAGTCAGTGACAAAACTGGCCCAATATTCTCTTCTGCCTTCTTTGTAGCAAGAATTGTCATACTTGGTTCTGAGATTGTTTGTCTGCAGTCTTTTACCTTACAAATGTAGACTATGCTGCTTGACAGCTTACAGCAGGAAAATATTCTTTGCAGTGCTTTAATTTCAAGCCTTTGCTGGCCCAGCTGTGTTCTGAATATGTACAATCCTTTATAAATATGGGAAAGATAACTATATAATACACAACCACACACACACACAAATATATAGTGGTTGTGAAAGGTATGCATACAGATAGTGTGAATGTTGTCCCTAATAGCTGTGGTAGGCTAACACTTAACAGTCTGGCAGAGGGCATGATAAATAAGCCAATGAAAAACTTCTCTATATGACAGACATATGATAAGCTTTAAATGTTAGAGCTTGTAGAAGGGAAGAGGACATTTGGCCCGATTGTTGCCTAACCAGAATATTGTTATAGGTATTTTTGCTCATAACAAGAAGGTCTGATTGAAAGTCCATGAAACAGAAGCATGTTAACTTGTCCAAGCACTTTTCAGTGAGTGAGTGCTGATGCCGCGGAGTAAAATCCTGGAAGGTTACTGTCTGTTAGTGGCATTTGCCCTTTATGCTGCTGTTGTGCAATAAGTGTGGTGGCGATATCACCTTAAATGGAAGAATGGGGCAAGTTTTCCTAACAAAAAAAATAGTTTGAGATTCACTGACTGTGGTTTTCAGCAGGTCCCTTTCATAGCTTCAGCACTTGCTGAAAGATTCTTCACTTGATCAGCATGATTCTCTGTGAAAGCTAACTATAGAAACCACCTCCAGAAGAGTCAGTTCATGTGTGGCACATTTAACAAAATTAAGTTCTCACACAGCAGAATTCCTATGAACATGGTTATATTATGTCTAGCTGAAATAGGCAAAATGGGCAGTTATGAAGCAGGATTCATTTATGACACAGTTTATCAGCCTATATGAAGATGCTTTGGTATGCTTGGAAAGGAGTCTGCTTCCATATAACATGTAATGGATACCTTTTAATTTTAGTTTTACATTGGCTGGGTGGACTGGTCCAAGGACCCATTTATTACACGACCATTTTATAAATGCACAGTTTCAGAAATGAGTCAGTTACACAAATGACAGTAATTCAGATACAGAAAATTCTCCAGTACAGAAAGGAGTTGTATAAAAAATCAAACCACTTGTTCTTAAATGTTATACAATCTAATAAAAGTTTATAACATTTTACAAAATTAACCCTGTTAACATTTTATAATGATCAGTCACACAATTATTTATATATTTACAGAAAGATAATTTCCCTTTTGTAGAGAGAGCAGTTGAGGTTACTGCATCGTTAGGTCTACAAGGATTAAAAGGAGAAATGGGCAAACAGCTGATGCAATAGAGATTAAGCCTTGTCAAGGAAATATGTACAACTGTATGTTTTTTTTTCAGTATAATGTTTATTGATTTATATATGAAGAACAAATGGAACACACAATGATAAACATATGTGTAACAAAAACAAAAAATAAAAAGAAATACAAGAAAAACAATAATAAAACAAATATCATAATTTCAAGCAATTGTACACATGAGATAAAAGCAATGAAGTGGTTGATAAAGAGAGAAAAAAAAAAAAAAACTATTTACAACTATTTACACTTAGATGCCACGGTTGTGATTACAACAATAAGAAAGATGGTGAGAAAAGGGATGAAAAGAGAGGGAGAGAAAAAGGTACACACATGGGCTTGGTAATTGTGAAATATAGAAGTGGAATTTGAGTTTTGGGATTTGGTCTTCATCTATATAACATTAGTTAATAAATACAGAGTTCAGTTTGTGCTTGTTTCTCGCCTTTCCTGTAACTAGTCTAGTCCAGATACAGATATGCTGTATCCAGGACTGTTTGTAAGCTTCTGAGCGGTGTCAAAGTCTGCTCTTCAATTTTTCCATTAGATCTACTAGTTCTCTCCTCTCCTGCACTTTTACTAGCTTATTAATCTAGCACTTTACCAGACTTCTTGTAGCAATTATTGTAGCACACAAAAGTGCTACCAGCACTAAACGTTCTACAAGGAAACAGCTCCAGTACTTATTATTAATGCCCACATTTCCAGGCATGTCAAAAGGACAGTTCCCTGTGCTTTCTCCTATTAACCTGGTGAACTTGGGCATCCTGAGACAATGTAGCAACTGCCTCATTTATACTGACAACCCTCTCCTCTTACCTCCCAACACTCAGACTTGCGAGAGATGCATTCATATATCCAAACTGGAAGCCATGCACTCTCCATCCAAAAACTGAATAGCTGGTCAAGAGGAGAACGTCAACACTTGCACCACACCATATGGAACACATAGCCCACCAGAACATACACCAGCACTGTCTTTACATAAAAACATAAACCGCACACCCACCTTCCTGGAGGCTCTCAATAAAAATCTGCCCAAACAGCAGAGACCTTCAAGGCAGAAACGCAGTCGACCACCACAACACTAATGACGAGATGCATAACTCTCCTAAACAGTGTGCCACGCAAACAAAGCCCCTAAGGCAAAACAGCATGCCCAACACACTAGTCATAGGTGACTAGATAGTGAGGCACACTGATGTCTCACTCACTAGGTTGAATAAGGAGAAAGTAACAGTCAGCTGTCTGTCAGGCGCTAGGATCCGCCACATAATGCATGGACTCAGGTCCCTCAACAACAGGTACAATATGACTCTTTCATTGAACATGTGGGTGTAAATGACCTGAGATGTACCTCCCTGGACTACATAAAAAGAGACATGGAGGAGATCTCGGATTATGTATCCCAGGTGGGTATGACCCTAGCCCTGAGCAGCATCCTACCATCACCCTGAATGATACCACAGTACAAGCAGAAAAGTATTGAGTTCAACAATTGTATAAGTTTCTGTTGTCATTCTAAGGAGATCCAGTATCTGTCTGCCTAGGATGACATGATTGACAGACCTCGATGCTTTGCCAGAGATGGCCTGCATCTGTCACCCCAGGGCTTCTGGATACTGGCCAAGGCTCTGGCCACCCCTATAGTGCCTTTTCCAGGCGGTGTTCCAAAGACCAAATTACCAATGCAACAGGTACAAACAAATGCAATCTGTGGGTCATGCTGCTCAAAGCTAGAAGTCTGTATCTCAAAATGCACTCGCTCAAAGCACTCCTTAAAATGGAAAACATCGACATTTGTGCCATAACAGAGAACTGGCTCAAGGCAGCAGAAAGCACCCCTGCACTACCAGGCTATAACTCCTTCCACACCTTTTGGCCCCAGAACTTGGACCGAAGCTCCAAAGGCGGTGGTGTTCCCATATTCATAAAGGATGCACAAACCTCCAGACTGGTAGCCCAACATAACGCATCTGAGATACTTCAGGTGCAGCTAACATTGGGTAAGACAGTGATTCAGGTCATAGCCTGCTATAGGTCCCCAACCATGTCCCAAGATGCACATTCCATGCTGCTAAACACCCTGGAGAATATTAGGGTCCAACCTAACACTCATACTGGGTGACCTCAACTACCCCTCCATTAACTGGGAAAACTACTTGCATCAATACACTTGCCCAATGTTTCCTGGAATTCATTAATTCCAGTGCCCTGGACCAGCTCATTCTTACCCCCACTAGAGGTAGCAACATCCTTGACCTGGTTATTACTAACATGAGCGACCATTGCTCTACACCAATAATCAACTCCTCCCTGGTTAGATCCGACCACAAACTAATCACCTTAGAAATCCGCACCCCCCCCCCCCAAGGTAACCACCATGAAATACTCCTCCAAAGCAAACTTTGGGCTCCTAAAAATAGAGGTGGCTAACCTCACTGCACTCATGCAAATAGAGCTCAGTTGCATGACCGCCGAATCATACACCAATGCACTGTACAAACACGTACACAAATGCATAGATCTCACCATACCCAATAGAACCAAGATGCTCTCCTCCAAAAAAAGGAAGCCAATCTGGTGGTCCCCTGCCATAAACAAACTCTACAACAGAAGGAGGAAACTGATGCGGAATAAGGTATACTCCCAAAACTGGAAAAACTCCCTTACCCGGCTCAACAAAAAGTTGAGATCCTTCATCAAATTCTCTAAAACTAGCTATGAAAACAGAATTGCAACAGATAGTAAAGACAACTACAAGGCCTTTTAAAGTTATGCAAAGAATCTCCACGGCAATACCCAGATTTGCTCCGAGCTACTGCACAATGGTACCTCCTCTACTGAGCCAACAGATATTGCCAATATACTGGCCAACAGATTCAGTGCCAATGTTACCCCTCCCACCCCCCAAGGGACCAGTCACAATACCAGTAAATTGGCAGGCACCCAGTATTACTGCTGCACAGGTTTAAACAGCACTGTCCAAGTCCAAGAATACAGCTTCTATGGGACCTGACAATATCCCTGGCTGTGTTCTACATGAACTACAGAGTGAACTGGCACCTCACCTGTGTGCCCTGTTCAATCACATCCTCGCCTGACGCTTTGCCCCTACCAAATGATGCACTGCCACAGTCATCCCTCTCCACAAAAGAGGAGCAACTACAGACCCTGGCAACTATCGCCCCATTAGCCTGACGAGTCTGATATGCAAAGCTATGGAATGCATTATCATGGACCTAATAAACAAAGGTACAGGGAATCTCCAAACTCTGGAACCCACACAGCTTCAGTCACTAGAGCTGTGGATGAAGGCAAGTTGGTTTATACAGCTTACCTTGATCTGGCCAAGGCCTTTGATACCATTCCCCACTCAGGAATCACAGAAAAACTCACTAAGCTAGGAATCATCCCCTATATCACTAGGTGGGTTGCAAACTGGCTCACAGGTAGAACCCACAGTGTGAAAGTAGCTGACTCAAAGTCCGACTGCTGACCAGTCACGAGTGGAGTCCTACAGGGTTCGGTCCTGGGTCCTCTCCTGTTTGGTATCTACTTCTCTGAAGTCCAGACCAACATGAAGGGACTCTGGCTGACAAAGTTTGCAGATGATTTCAAGTTGGGAGCTATTATTAACTCCACAAGTGATGTTGACATCCTACAGAAAGGCCTCACTGAGACCAATGACTGGTGTCAGAACCATGGCCTTAAGCTCAATGCCAAAAAGTGTGTTGTCAACCCCTTTGAGAAAAACCTGGTTCCAATAAATCACCACATTGATGGTAGTCCACTGAACCCAGAAGGCATTATAAGAGATCTGGGAACACAGGTTGACAGCAACCTCTCTTTTGACCACCACATTGCCACTGTGGTCAGAAAGTCCTTTTATGTGGCACATCTCATTACTAAGGGTTTTGCATCCAGGAAAAAAGAGGTAATTGTCTCCCTCTACTCTTCCCACATTAGGCCAATCATTGAGTACAATGGCCCATTTGGCATGTACCTCACTAAACACCTGCAACAACTGGAGAGGTGACAAAAGTACTTCACAAAGAAGATACTAGGCCTTAAACATTTGTCCTATATGGACAGACTAAGAAAACTCCAACTATTCTCTGTCTCATATCGCCTACTTAGAAGCAATCTCTGCTTGACTTACAAAGTCATGCCTGACCCAGCTCTGTTAGAAATGATACATCTAAAGAAATCCCAATCAACAGAACATGCTGGAGGGACAGGTTCATAACCCAGAGACTGCACATGCTATGGAATAGACTTCCCATACATGTCAAGCAGAGCACCTCACTGGCCCTCTTCAAGAAAAATTTTGATGAGTGGATGGGAAATAGAAAATTCAACCCAGGGATCACTCCATTGGCTTTACTCAACAGACGCACTGGGAACTAAGGTCGAGTGGCACAATGCCAGGGTAATCCTATGGGCTAGGCTTGTAAAGGCTCCAGGGCCATTAGCTTAGTGCACACCTATGAACCTAAGAGTCAGGGTGGAAAATCCAAGTAGTTGGGTATAATATAATAGCGTATGTAAAAGTATCTCCAGTCTAATCTTTGAGTATAGTGTCTAGAAGATAAATAACCCTATAAACCCGGTATTTCTGAAAATATTACATTTTATTTGGACTTTTAGTTATCAGTTTATGCGAGGATATAAACTTAGTTGCCATAACCTTGATATTTTCCCATGTAATCTTATATTTGTCTAGCCAATTTTTGGCAATAAAGTATTTAATTAGTGAATAAACTGTGATCAAAACATGTTTGTGTATGCCTGTGAGGTTTTTGGGTGTTATGTGGAGAATTGCTGTTTCCAGTGAAAAAGTGGTCTTTTCATAACCCATTTTATCAAGTTTCACTTTAAATGAACACTGTCATTAATAAACTTCTGTGCAACTCCAGAAGATGTGCAGCAAATCTGCCCTCTCCTGAGGGCAGGAGGGACAGGTTGTTGAGTGTTTAGAGCTGAATTTGTTTAGGACAGCAGGTGTATAATACACATTATTATTAATCATGAATTGAGTGTAGATTACCTTTTTGAATGGGGTAAGGTTAAGTGTAGTCTTTAATTTTTTGGATTTTTGATCTAAAGTAATATTGCTGTTTTTCTCATACCAGTAGTTGGAGTATAGAAGTGAAAATTGGGACTTAATAGCAGATATCAAGTTTATAGGCATTTGGGATCATGTTAGTTTAGTAAGATAACATTTTTAAGATTGATTGGGATACTCTAATGTCTTGTTCATCAACCACCAATTTAGAGAATTTAGTATTTATAAGTAGCTTGATTAGTCTAAGCATGATGTCATATTTATTGGGGACTCCTAGATAGGCTCTCAGATCAGGTAAATTAAATTTATCTAGCTGGTGTATTTCCCAGACCATGATATTTTTCATTTCAGGATAATTTGTTAGGTCTATTATTTTGTTACTTAATTTCAAATTCGGATTTAGATGTATAGGCTGTAATAGTTCCAGTGTGTCTTCACGTTGAAGTGATGGTATTAGTTTTTGAAATGTATTTATTTTGTTCTTGATCATAGGGTGAATGTTGATTGTGTTGATATTCTTTAGTTTAATAAAGGGGAAAGCTTTTGGGTTAATACTGAGGGAATTTGTATAATTGTGCCAGATTTTGATCCAGAGTGGGGGCCATATTTGGCTGACTGGATCATGGTTAGAGATTTGAATTATTCTGCTTGCACAGATAATATCATAATAAAGTTTAAAGTTGGGTAGCCCTATGCCGCCCTTTTCTTTAGGTAGTACAAGTTTATCATAACTAATTCTTATAGACTTCAGGTACCATATGAAATTTGAGAGGGCAGACTTCATTTTGCAAAAGAAAATTTCAGGGATATTTAAATTAATGGCATTTAATTGGTATAAGATTCTAGGTAAACATTCATTTTTATGATAGCTGCTCTAGATAGGAGGGAAAGGTTTATATTCTTCCACCTAGAGATATCCTGTTTAACAATTTCCCATATTTTTTGTAGGTTTTCTTTCAACAGTTCTTTATGTGTACATTTATAGTTAATGCCTAGGTATTGTAGTGAGTAATTGACTTTAATTTCACTTACAGGAAAGTAAAATTCTTTATGACAATAAGGGTTGATAGGGAATATATAGGTTCATAGTTTCATAGGTAGGTACTAGGCTATTTGCCCTAGGACCTATATAAGCCTAGCAAAAAAGGTACCCTGACTTTCCCCACCCAAGAAAATTATTTTCCTGTGCCCCTGTTGAGCAGAGCCACAGAGGTGATACCCGGGGTGAATTTCCTATTTCCCATCCAATCATCAAGATTTTTCTTGAAGAGTGCTAATGAGCAGCTTTGTTTGATTTATATAGGTAGTTTGTTCCAGAGTATGGAAAGTTTCTGGGACAGGAATCTATCCCTCCAGCATGTTCTGTTTAGTGTAGTGACAAGGTTTAGGTCCCTAGAGCATGTAGCTCAGAGGGATTGGGATTTCTTTAAGTGGAGCATGTCCAACAGATCTGGGTTTGACATAGCTTTGTATGTTAGGCAGAGATCACCTCTGAATAGGCGATATGTGACAGAGTAAAGCTGGAGTTTTTTGAGACGGTCTGCGTAGGGCATCTGTTTGAGGCAGTAATCCAATTTGTGAGATATTTTTGTGGACTTTCCAGTTGTTGTAGATGTCTTGTGAGGTACATACCAAAAGGGGCATTGTACTCTATAATGGGTCTAATGAGTGACGAGTAGAGGGGGACAATGACCTCATTTTCCCTGGATGAGAAACCTTTTGTGATGAGGTGTGCCATGTAGAAGGATTTCCTGACTACTGTGGTGATGTGATTATCAAAGGAGAGACTACTGTCTACCTGTGTCCCATATGATTTCATAGGGTTGATTTCATAGTTTGTTATGGTTGAGAATTTTTCAATTGACTTCAGGATTTTATGTAAGTCAGTGTTTGGAAGTTCAAAACAGATATTAAGATCATCCGCAAATGCTGTAAATTTTAAATCAGTATTTTGGACATTTGGTTTGTTTGTGTCTTTCGGCTTTTCCCATTAGGGGTCGCCACAGCAGAACTCCAGTCTGCTAATGATTGGTAGTTGATTTTTACATGCCGAGTTACCAGCCCTGATGCACAACCTTCAACGAAGGTACGCCCATTCACACATGTCTCCACACAGAAGACGCACTAGCTGAGAATCGAACCGGACAGCGTCTTACTGTGAGGCGACAACGCTACCGCAGCACCACCACCACGGGTCTCATGAAAATTTTTTTGGGATATGTAAAGCAATAGTGGTTCTAAATAAAGATTGAAGAGATAAGGGGAGATGGGGCATCCTTGTCTGGTCCCATTGGTTATTTTTAAAGGTTTATATTTTATTTTGTTAATATATAATGTTGTAGATGCGTTCTTGCAGATTACCTTGATGATGTTTATAAAATCATGTAGTATGTTAAGCCAAGGCAGAATTTTGAAAAGAAAGTTTAAATCTACCTTTTCAAAGGCTTTACTTGCATCTACAGTTAATGCATATCTGGCATGTTTTTCATTTGCTAAGAGATGAAGCATTGTGTTAAGGGTCAGAGTGTTATCACAAACCTGTCTTTGTTGCATAAAACCTAGTTGCTCAGAAGATATTATAGATGGTAGTACTTTTTGCAATTTGTATTTTAGTATTGAGGTTAGTATTTTAATATCAATGTGTATAAGAGCAATAGGTCTATAATTATATGGGTTGGATTTATCAAAGTTGGGTTTGGGAATCAAAATAGTTTTGATTTCTTAATATAAAGGTCTGAAATATCGTGGGCAATGATATAGTTGAACACTCTTAGCAAAATAGTTGAAGTTTGTAAAATACATTTTTTGTAAAATTCAGCAGTGAAACCTTCTGGTCCAGGGGCTTTACTAATTTTCAGTTTGTCAAAAGCAAATTTTATTTCTTCTCATGTGAGGGGTGTCTTAAGAAAGTTATGTTGTTTTTCTTTTAAAAGTGGAAATTTTAAATCTTTTATAAATTCCTCATATTGATCGGGGAGGAATTGTTTTGGGAGCTGTAGATGTTATTATATATCTCTTCAAAAGAGTTTATGATGTCTGAATCAGTATGAAACATTTTGCCCTTATAGTTTATTTCTGATATTTTGTGGGGTCCATTTTTAACATTAATTAATCTGGCTAATGTTTTGGAAGGTATTTGGGCCCATTCTGCATATTTATTAAGTAGTTTAAGTTCAGTAAAAGAGTGATTTGGCAGGAGTATAAAGTTGTTTTTGCAAGTTTAACATAATCTCTTCCAGTTCAATGGAATATTTGTTTTGTAGTTTTTCTTCCACTTCTTTTATTTGGTTTTTCAATTTGTGTTTCTTATCATATTCTTGTCTTTTAAAAATGATGCTTTTTGTATGAGTATGCCTCCATTTCCACCTTTGTAGTAGCCTGTTGTATGTCATAGGGCATATTACTTTTAGTAATGTAATTTTCTAGTTGAGTGAGGATGTTTGTAACTTCTTGTATTACTTCTTTTTTTGGATTAAATTGGCATTAAGGGTCCAATTAGAATGATTATAAATGGTGTGTTTTGATTTAGAGGTGTAACTTTATGTTTTAATGTTGTCTATTTTTGTTATTGTACTAGATGCTTCTCATTTTACATAGGGAAAACGAACAGGGTGTTTAAGGATAGAATACTTGAACACCTTAGGGATATCAGGAATGTTAAAAAAAACAGTGCACTATCACTGCACGTAGCTAAAGAGGGTAAAGGACATAAATTTAGCTTTATGGTACTAGAGATTCTGCATAGTACCAAGAGAGGAGGTGACATAAATAATAGAACAGAATCTAGTGAACAGAAATGGATTTTGCTCTTTCAAGCTGATAAACCTCCTGGTTTAAACAACAGAGTTTCCCTGAAACCCTTCCTTAAAGCACAGCCATTAAAGCATCGATCTCTCTTTTAATATTTTATCATGTATATTTCAGTAGTCCATCTTTTATTATTTTTTACTATTGTATTTACCAGTTTTAAGTACATATTGTTCATTTAGTCTGTTTTATTCTATTTTTTAATGCTCAATTTTTTAACGCTCTATATATTCTACAGATGTATTTTATCACATGGCTTTTAGCTATGATGCACATTTTATTTATCTGATTTTTGATTGGATGTTTTAGTGTTTAAAAATGTAACTGCTATTCTATCTTTGTTGGTCTGATGAAGCGGATGTTATTCCGAGAAAGCGCTTACCTACTACAATAAAGGATATATTGATCTTCACTGCTGTGTGAAACCAGATTATTTTTCTTTTTCTTGTATTCTCTGGTTTTTGCATCTGATTCCTTATTTGGTTCAAGGACTGTTTTCGTTTGGTATATTTTCTTTATCTTTGAACCAAGCATGGCAGGAAATGAAATGGCAGGAAATTAAATGGATCGTTTGGACAACTTTGTACCTTCGATGGATTTGCCATCTAATAGGAGGAACAACTATCGTTTGTCTACTTTATTGGACTTTCAAACCAATCCATTACTTAATGGAACTTATATGCAGACAACATCACTGACTCCAGATAATCCTGATTTATCTGCAGCTTTCAGAGATGACTATCGCAATCTGGAGAATAAACTTTATAAGTTTAAGCGCTTGCAGTGGCAGCACTTTCATCTTGAGGCTTCACTGAGCCTAAATATAGCACCAAGGGGACTTAGGGTTCTCACCATGCCCAGTTATGTGCAAGCTTATCCTGAGCTACTTAGGCGCTGACAGTTACTTAACCTTGAGTGCAGTTCTAAATATATGCAGATCCTTATCGAATTTTTTAGACCAGAGGAGCTAAAACTATCTAATGAAATCACTGAGTTGACAAACATAATTAACAATACCTATTCAGATGAACTTGTTGGTGATAAAATGGATGTGTTGTTTGAAAATATTACTGGATATGACAAGAGACTTTCTGCTACCAAAAACAAAAAATTACAAAGGGATTTGAAGGATTTTAAAGAAGGTAATGTCTTCTCTTGGGTAAATGAAAGGGTTAACACTAACTCCAACATACAGCATATAACAGGAAATGGGTGGAGCTCTGTAAGACCCAGAACTACATTGCATTCAACTGTTACAGATGAACAAGCAGCTGTTAAAACTACCACTTCTACAGAACCCACAGAACTTTTACCCAATGTTCCTATTGTTCCTGTAAGTGGGGGAATTGTTTCAGAAGTCATCCTAAATACTTCTGTAGCTGCTGTAAGCAGTCACTCTGATGCTAGCACAAGCACTGCAGCTGTTAGACCTAAAACAAGCATGGCTTCCAGTGTGAGTCTGAATTCCACAGAGCAGGCCTCTGTACTATCAGGCTCCACCCGTGGACATTTTTTATTGAAAGAACCTCTGCCTATAAGAGGCAGATTGAGGAATCACCTGCAAAATCAACGTACACGATGACTACACAGCCAGGAGGATGAAATAAGGTCAGGAAAGAGATACAAACAAGCTTAGTTCACAATATCTCTACTTTAACTTTAACTGACTCACAATTATCTGTGTTAAACAGAGGTTTAACCTTTGTTCCAGCTCAAAGAATTGACATAACAGAGGTAATTAAAGACCTACACCTTTTTGGCAGAACTCTTACACTCAAAGCTATGTTTGGTAATTCTAATAATGCTGATTGTATATTTAGAAAGCCCAGCACTTACATACCACTTAGTAATTCTACTATAGATCGGTTCATTGGCCTTTGTGAAAAACAACTTAGAGAGAAGTCTCTAGATAAGCAAACTAATAATTTTAGTAATTTATCAGCTGCGGAGTTACAAGCTCTAGTTGAACTGAAAGAACTAAATAGTATAGAAATACGTCCAGCTGATAAAGGAGGTGGTATTGTTGTTATCGACAAGGACAAATATATAGAATCTATGTTAAGTCATCTCAGTGACATTGATACGTATGCCATTTTACCTATGCATATACTCAGTAGTGTCATAGAAAAAGTACAGTTTTTGATCTTTGATTTATTAATAACAGGCATGATATCTGAGCAACTGTTTGAGTATTTCAAGGTAGAACATCCAACAGTCCCTTTGATATATGGTCTACCCAAAATACATAAGAATCCATTAACTCCACCGATGCAACCTATAGTTTCAGGCCGAGATTGGGTAACTGAGCCACTTTCTATTTTCATAGAAAAGACTTTGCATGCTGCCTTGGCTAATTGTAGCACTGTTTTAAAGGATACCAAGAGTTTTTTAAATGAGCTGTCTAAACAAAATGAAATTATCTTAGGACAATGTTTATTTGTAACTCTGGATATTGAATCATTGTTCACTGTTATACCCAATGAATGGGGAATTGAAAATGTCAGAGAATTACTGTGTGAGAGAAACACCCCTGATACTAAGGTGACACTTATTTGCACACTTTTGGAAATCATCATAGAAAACAATGTGTTTATTTTTAATGATCTCTGATTTCTGGATCTGAAATGATTTCTGGAGCATTTCTCCCCGGGCCTCCGCTGAAAACAGAATCTGTGGAACCTAGTCGGACTTTCCCGGTCAACAAATGTTAAATAAAAATAAATAAAAATAAAAATGATGTTTATTATGCACAAAAAGTTGGCGTAGCTATGGGCACAGCTTGTGTTAACAGCTACGCCAACCTATCCCTAGCTAATTGGGAAGCTAAACATGTACTTTTGAGTAACAAATACCAGGTTAACATCAAATGGTATAAACGTTTTGTGGATGATATTTTTTTGTTGTGGCATGGCTCAGAGCAGCAGCTACAAGAGTTTCCTTTATACTTAAATCAGTTGAATACTTTTTTGAGATTTACCTATGAATATTCTGATAAAGAAGTAGAGTTTTTGGATGTTAAAGTTACTAAAAATAATTTATCCACTGTGTCTACTACTTTGTATAAGAAAACTGTTAGAAAGAATAATGTTCTACACTATGGCAGTATGCATCTGAATCATACGAAATTCAATGTGTTGAAAGGACAGATATTTCGAACTATGAGACTTTTTAATGATGATGATAGTCTCATTGTTGCATTACAAACACTTAAACAAGAATTTTTAGAAAGAGGCTATAGTAGTAAACTTATTGATTCTCAAATAGCAGAAGGATGGCGGCATAGATCAGGTAAGTGCCAGCCATACTTTTTCCCCCTCCCCACTAGTATTAACAACAGGGATAATATTGACAATACTTTCTCAAGTGATGCTTCCACTGACACCTCTAGGAATAAACTTAGGATGCCATTGACCTTTGCCAGTAATGTGCATGTAGCATGTGATATTATTAAAAAGAACTGGGATATTCTGTCTACTGTACATGAGTTGAATGGGGTCATTGGCACACAGCCAGATTTTGCTTTTAGAAATAATAGATCACTTAAGAGTCAGCTCTGTTATCGATCCTTTAATACTAAATCAACTATAATATCTGATAGACTTGGTACATATATGTGTAGGAATTGTATGGCCTGTACACATATAGATATTGGTAATCATTTCTCCCATCCCACTTTGGGTTTTAAGATAGATACTGCTTTTTATGCAGATTGTCGAACAAAAAATGTTGTTTATGTTTGCTATTGTACTACCTGCTTCTCATTTTACATAGGGAAAACGGACAAGATGTTTAGGGATAGAATACTTGAACACCTTAGGGATATCAGGAATGTTAAAGAAACCGGCGCACTATCACTACATGTAGCTAAAGAGGGTCTTCTTCTTCTTTTGGCTTTTCCCGGTTAGGGGTTGCCACAGCGGATCACCTTGTCTGCACATTGATTGGCAGTGGAGTTTTACGGTGTCGAGTTGCCAGCCCGGCGCCCAACCTTCCACAGAAGGCACACTCACACGCACAACTAGGGCCAATTTAGAGTGTCCAATCCACCTGCAGCATGTCTTTGGGATGTGGGAGGAAACCGGAGCACCCGGAGGAAACCCACGCGACCACAGGGAGGACATGCAGACTCCGCACAGAAGGCACCCCAGCCGGGGATCGAACCGGAGAACCTCTTGCTGTGAGGCAGCAATGCTAACCACTGCACCACCGTGGCCGCCCCATGTAGCTAAAGAGGGTAAAGGACATAAATTTAGCTTTGTGGTACTAGAGATTCTGCATAGTACCAAGAGAGGAGGTGACATAAATAATAGAACAGAATCTAGTGAACAGAAATGGATTTCGCGCTTTCAAGCTGATAAACCTCCTGGTTTAAACAACAGAGTTTCCCTGAAACCCTTCCTTAAAGCACGGCCATTAAAGCATTGATCTCTCTTTTAATATTTTATCATGTATATTTCAATAGTCCATCTTTTATTATTTTTTACTATTATATTTATCATTTTTAAGTACATATTGTTCATTTAGTCTGTTTTATTCTATTTTTTAACGCTCAATTTTTTAACGCTCTATATATTCTACAGATGTATTTTATCACATGGCTTTTAGCTATGATGCACATTTTATCTGATTTTTGATTGGATGTTTTATTGTTTAAAAGTGTAACTGCTATTCTATCTTTGTTGGTCTGATGAAGCGGATGTTATTCCGAGAAAGCGCTTACCTACTACAATAAAGGACATATTGATCTTCAGTGCTGTGTGGAACCAGATTATTTTTCTTTTTCTTGTATTCTCTGGTTTTTGCATCTGATTCCTTATTTGGTTCAAGGACTGTTTTCGTTTTTGTTTTTTGGATTAAATTAGAATGATTATAAATGGTGTGTTTTGATTTGGAGGTGTACCTTTATGTTTTAAGATGTTCTGCTAGCTTTTTCTAGAAAAGAGACTATTTTGTAATCTACGTTCTTTGAGAAGTTGGTTCCAGTTAGAGATAATGTTGCTGAATTTTTTTTAGAGGGATGGATGCAAGTCAAAAAGAAGGTCTGATTATTGTCATAGGTTTTGCCTGTTTCACAGCCATTTCTTATCAATAAGGTATATGTTTTTACTTCTAGCAATTGCCTGTTACCTGCAAGTCATTGTAGGGCTGGTATAGTGTGTAGCCAGATTTGTTTCCTGTGAAATATCAGTGAGAGCAGATTGGGCCTTCTTTATTATGTTGAATATTGTAACTTTCTCTGTTCTCAGTTGTCTAAATGAAAAAGTGCTACTTATCAGCAAACTTTATGTGCATATCATAAACATAAACTTCCAAATTCAGAAGTCAGGTTACCTTAGTATTAAACAGTGACCAAAATGGCAAAGAATTCCCATATGATGCAAGTTTATATCCATTTGAATATCATTTAGTCAGTTAAGTGCTTATTGTGTAAGTGTCTATGGATCACTTTATTATGGCCTCATGCACCATAGTATTTATCAGCAACCTGTTCCTGAAGCCTTTGCCAAGTAGCTACATGTCATAGCATACATGTAGAATGCTTTTATATGGCCAACAAAGAGAAACAAATGTATGAGCAAAATGCAGTCCAGACATAAATGCAGACCAGCAAATTAACAGAAGGAATAAAACAATCGCAACTGAAGTTTTTAGTACCAAAAGCACATGTGCTTTCACTTAATCAGATCATTGTACAAATTAAAATCAATATATCTATACATCTATATAAATATCATCATCATCTTCTTTCTGCTGTTCCCATTAGGGGTCTCCACAGCGGATCATCTGTTTCCATTTCTTCCTGTCCTCTGCATCTTGCTCTGTCACACCAACCACCTGCATGTCCTCTCTCACCACATCCATAAACCTTATCTTAGGCCTTCCCCTTTTCCTGTTACCTGGTAGCTTCATCTTTAGCATCTTTTTCCCAATATACTCAGCATCCCTCCTCAGCACATCTCCAAACCAATGTATTCTTGCCTCTCTGGCTTTGTCTCCAAACCTTCCAACCTGGGCTGACCCTCTAATATACTTATTCCTAATCCTGTCCACCCTCGTCACACCCAGTGCAAAATCTTAACATTTTTAACTCTGCCACATCCAGCTCTAACTCCTGCCTTTTTGTCAATATATATATATATATATATATATATATATATATATATATATGTATATAAAAACAAAGATCATCAATGGCACAGACTGTGTTGTAATAGTACAGATTTTAAAGAAGAAAATTCATTCAAGCCTTGTGAAACCATGGCTTGTAATCTTAAACATCCAAACCAGTTCTGCCTTCTAGGTGGTATTAGAAATGTCACCACCATGCAGGTATACATTTACCACTTGTGTGGCTAAACATTTAAAAGTGTGGTGTGTTAGCATCAGCTAACTTAACATGTCTAGCTAAAACAGTAGTAAGTTTATGTTTCCTGATATCATAAACATCCTCACTGATCCTCTCCTTTAATGTCCTATTCATCTTCCTAACATAAAAGCAACTGCAGGCTTGGCAGATTGCAAGGTAGACAATGTTACCTGTACCACAATAGGCATAACTACTGAACTTCTAGATTCTCTTAGTCTTAGGATGTGTAAAAATCAAATCTGTTAAAAGAAATAAACACTAATTGCAATTATGACAAGGTAAAGTACCTTTCTGAATGCATTAATACTGGGTGTAATGTGTTAATTCTTATTATGCAGCCATCTCTTCAAAGAGTGTTTGAAGGCAAAGGCTGGTATAAAACATACAGCATTAACCTCATCACTGACCATTAGCATTGGCCAATTATGCTTTGCAATGTTACATACATAACTGATATTCCACACTTTAAAATTTTTAGCCATCTAAGTGGTAATGTATATCTTCATGTTGATTACATTTTGAATATCACCAAGAAGGCAGGACTGGATTGGAATTTTAGATTACAAGCCATGGCTTCACAAGGCTTAAATGTATTTGCTTCTTTAAACCTATATTATTACAATGCAGTTGGCAATATTGACTGTGATTGTGTTATCTTTGTTTTTATATTTTTTTGCTTTAATCTTTAAAATTGTCTGAAGTACTTATGCTTTTGATATTCAAACTTCAATTGTGGTTTATGAGTCCTTCTAATTTGTTAGTCTACATTTGTAGCTTGACATGTGGCTTGATGTCACCATGCACATGCAGGACAGTTTTATATGGCTCCTTGCCCTGCAAGTGCCAAGTGCAGATGTGTGAGCTGCTGTGTAGGGTTCAGCTATCTTGTAGTCATGAAATTAGTTTCCTTTCTCAGGGAAAGTCACACAGACATGGTTACCTCTAATGAATCAAGATGGAAGCATCTCACTTGGTATGTTAAGGAAAGAAAGGTATTTTGTTAATACCTGACTGGGGAATTAGAAGCACAGGCTGTTTGGAGTCCATAATGAACTATTTAGGAAGATGGATGCATAGTATAATGAGGGTGAGATATTGAAAATGGCCATTTGTATCCCACAAACCATGAAGTAATGCAGGTATACCTATGATGATGTTGGGTGCCACCATCACTACAATCTCCTCCATTAGTGTGGGAAAAAGGTCCAGTAGAGAGCACGTGGAGATACACTGCAACTATTTAAGCACAAACATTTAGTACTACAACAGGAAAATAAAATAAAATAAAAAATACTCTGTATTGGAAAGCAAGTACTTTAATAGTGAACACTTCTATTCTTAATAGACATAACTACAAACTTTATTAGGCCAAAACATGTAAAGACATTCTCCAGTTAGTACCATTTTATTAAAAAGACTTAATCAAAAATTTTCTCATCAAGAAACCATTCAATAATGAAGTGGCATTAATTTTAAAAAGCACACTAAATTAGTAATATTTAACACTGGGAGTTTAAAAGCATTATATTTCTTTTTCCAAATTTGCTCATATTTTTCAAACTGAGTAACAAATATATGAGCATGCACATATTTGGCAAATGAAATTTAATGATGTTAGACCCTCCTCAATATTCAGTGCTGCTATTAATTTGGGGTGCTCTTTCAAAATTAAAGCCCAGATCCCTAGATGGCTCATCTTGTATCCATTGCCCATTACCGATATAGCACCTCACCCACCCCCCCTCAACTTTTCAAGTGAAGAAACAAGAAAGACATCTTTGTGTCTTTCTATGCCAGCATTTTGGTACAGAAAAATAGGAATGAATGCTGGTTAGTAGGTCTTGATCGTGCCCCCTAACAATTTGCTCCTGGGGTGTCTGCCCCTCCCCCAATCCCACTGTTAAAGCCACTTTGTCATTGAATAGTTTCTTGGTGGGATATTTTTTGATCATGCGATTTTTAACAAAATGGTATTAATTGGAGAATGACATTACATGCTTTTGTCTGATAAAGTTCATAGTTAAGTTTAAGAACAGAGGTGCTCACTAGTAATATAAGACCTGCACCCCTGAGTGGTGTAACATGGGAGGGCTGCTCTGTAGAAGATTCCACATCTATTTACATCCATAATTACTGTTAGTATGCTCTGCTTTGCAGCTAGCTTATCTGCACACATGCAGTGCAGATGTAGAGCAAATATGTATGCATCATGCTTATGTAGATGTTTAAATTCACCATTTTCATCTAAGTACTACGAAATGGAAGAAATCTTGTCAGGGAATTCCTCATTTAAAGCTGTAACCATCTTTTTCTTCTTTCGGCTGCTCCCATTAGGGGTCGCCACAGCAGATCAACTGTTTCCATTTCTTCCTGTCTTCTGCATATTGCTCTGTCACACCAACCACCTGCATGTCCTCTCTCACCACATCCATAAACCTTATCTTAGGCCTTCCTCTTTTCCTGTTATCTGGTAATTTCATCCTTAGCATCTTTTTCCCAATATACTCTGCATCCCTCCTCAGCACATGTCCAAACCAATGTAATCTTGCCTCTCTGGCTTTGTCTCCAAACCTTCCAACCTGGGCTGACCCTCTAATATACTTATTCCTAATCCTGTCCATCCTCATCACACCCAGTGCAAATCTTAACATCTTCAACTCTGCCATGTCAAGCTCTGACTCCTGCCTTTTTGTCAATGCCAAGTGTCTCCAACCCGTATAACATAGCTGGTCTCACTACCCTCTTGTAGACCTTCCCTTTCACTCTTAGTGGTACTCGTCTGTCACAAATCACTCCTGACACTCTTCTCCACCCACTCCATCCTGCCTGTACTCTCTTCTTTACCTCTCTTCCACACTCACCATTACTCTGAACTGTTGATCCCAAGTACTTAAACTCATTCACCTTTGCCACCTCTACTCCCTGCATCCTCACCATTCCTCTATCCTCCCTCTCATTCACACACATAACCATGCACACACTATTGTTATGCATCAGATATGGAGCTGGCTGTGCTCAAAAGCCAATTTGCTATTATTAGACTGTTTGACTAAAACTGTGTGTCCTTTATGAATGTAATGTTCTCTTGCCCTCCTTATGGTGACATACATGCACCTGTATAGTCTATTATTATTATTATTGTTATTATTATTGTCTCTATTTGATGCATTTGTCATTGTTGTATGCTTTCTGGGCATTGACTCAATCATGAGGGGAATTTTGTTACACTGGAAGTCGAACATGAGGCTTGGTGACATTTCTTCTGCCTTAGGATAAAGGAAACTCTTGTAATCTCACAACATTGTAAGGAACTGCTGCTGCCTCAGACTGCTGGTCATTGTAACTTCATGCTGCTGTTTGTCTGAGGCCATAGCAGACTAAACATTCTCGATTTGTCTGGCAGCACTATCTGTGGCATTCTAAACACAGCAAAGGTTTTATCCAGCACTGGGGTAACTGTTTTTGGCTGACGTAGATTGCACGTTCTTTATCAGTGAACTGGGGATAATAATCCATCATAACAAAAATAGACTTGGAGCTCTTTATAGACAAAAGAACTCTAGCACAGTTGGTGGCAGACTCAGTCTTATTATTAGATCACATGACATGCAGCTTTGGAGGTGAAGCTGTATCATACAGTCCAGTTTAGGGAACCATATTTTCTTCTTTACTATAGTTTAAAATAGTTTTATTCCTTTACAGGAGCATTGTTTTGCTAGTGGTTTATTTCTAAATTGCAACAAATTTGACATGTTATGATAATTTTATAATATATGGATATTGGTTTTATCACTGTAAGCAGGACTTCAAAAAAAAAAAAAAAATCCTTCATCACATATTTTCTCCCATCCCACCAACCACAACCTTATTATTTTACAATCCTTTTATTCTCCATCTTAATTCAATGCCACTTTATAAATGGTTTCCACTGCTTCTAAATACTCCCTGCCCCCAGTGACACCTAACTATTCTTTCATCTACTTACTCCCCAGCAATTTCTTTATCACCTTTATCTCTCTTCAGTAGCCTTTTTTTCTTTGTCATGTTTTGTGCTAGAACAACCTTCATCTCATGAGCTGCTTAAGCTATGACTGCAGCCCTGATGACCCAGGCTGAAGAAGACATTAAGGAACGGTGGGGATACAGATGAATCCAGCTTTCCCATCCAGGGGTGAGGAGGCAGACTGGCTCAGTGAAGTACTGGTGGCTAGTAGATAGAGGTCTACTGGATGCCAACAGACTGTGTCTGCATATTAGCTTTCACTGTAGTAGGTGAAAAAGCAGATGCACACACCTTGGAAGACACTGCAGATCCTAGTATATGCAAGCTTTCATATTAGTCAGCAGTGGTATGGATAGGGACTTAAAAGAAAAAAAAATAAAACTCATTCTCCGTACCTGCATGGATCATATTTTACCTGATTAGCTCTTAAACCTATAAATAATCAATAAAGGCCACTGCACAGAGAGTCATCTGAGCTTAAGATCAATATGATGAGTGCATACTGGCCTTGTGATACATAACGATAAATCCCTGACTGCACCCTAGTCAATCCATCTGTAATAAGTAGAGCAAGAACTAGAGGAATCAGGTGGGGGAGGATGGGAGTGAACAGCCAGCATCTGATTGCCTATCACAGGGGAAGGGAGCCAGCCTAGCTCAATGCAGTTGGAGAATGAAGACCTTTGTGACCCCGTACTGCAGGTAGAATGTCACTTTGTATGGAGGTTGCTCATGGGTACAAGCGTGTCTGTACCTTTTGAAGGCAGCTATAGTGGGGCACCCAAGTCTGACGGAGAGTGGGATAGGGTGTAATAGAAAAAGTCCTCCTTGGGAGCAGTATGATGCTGTGCCAGGGTCCTCTATCTCCTCAGTAGCCCTGAACATAGGTTGGCTAGAGCCTGGCAGAGGCTAAGAGAGGTCTTGTAGACCTAGTGAAAGAACAGAGAAGTAGGGGCACAAAAAATAAACAGAAAGGGCCTGATGTTTGGCAGGCACCGAGGGGTGGGGGAACAATCCTCTACTACATAGATAAGCTCAGCTTTTCCCTCTTCTCTGCTAAAAGAAATCTGCCATGAGGTAATGACCATTTTCATTCAAATAGCTATCTGCCCTCTCATCATAGGTGGTGATTCTTTTCACTAACACGGTCTGCCACCGTACAAATAACTGTATATCCTCCCATCATAGGTAATGATTGTTTTCACTAATACCTTCTGCCAAATTTCATATAACTGCCTACCCTCTCATCATAGGTAATGACCCTTTTCACTATCACCTTCTGCCATCTTTCAAATAGCTGGTAACCCTCTCATCATCCCTAACACATTTGTATGTTTTCTGCACCGTATTTTCTACATCTCATATCTGTCAACATTTTTAGCACAAGAATTCTGGACAAAGCCAAAAATAATTGAGGACCAAAGCTCCAAATCATGGACAATGTTTTGAAGTATTGCTTGTATAAACCTTAGAAAGGGGATAGAATAACAGGTTTTGCCTCAGCATGCATCTTCTGAAGCATATAAAGTCTGATTTGACAAAAACTATAAATTGAGAAACATATTGAAACAATGAGGCAAAATTGGTGGTGCAGCGGTAGCATTGTCACCTCATAGCAAGAGGTTCTCCTGTTCGATTCTCGGCTAAAGCACCTTCTGCGTGGAGTCTTCATGTCCTCCCTGTGGTTGAGTGGTGTTTGAAAGACATGTGTGAATGGGCATGCCTTCGTTGAAGGTTGGGTGTTGGGCTGGCACCTCAGCACCGTAAAAATCGACTGCCAATCATTACCGGACCAAAGTTCCACTGTGGCGAGCCCTAACCGGGAAGAACTGAAACAATGAGGCAAAAACTGAATGGCTGAGAGGTATGGCAAATTCTCAATTTGTTGCTTGACTTAATTGGATCAATTAATCTTCCCTTTTGAGATAAAGTAAAGCCAAGAAAATCAATGTTTCCTTCTATAAAGTTTGCAGTTGTTGCTATTCATCATAAAGACAAAATTTTTTCCATTCTTATTCACATCTCTTTCATGCTGTTTTCTGTTTCTGCAAAAAGAAAAAAAACAAAAAAACATTGTCATTAATAACATTCTTATCTGCAATGCCCTTTATCACCAGTTGAAGGATATACTGGAAAATTTTGCAACAGAAATACCACTGAATATGAAGATTTTTATACACTCTATATACATGTATGTATATACATACAAGCAAGGTGCAAATAGCAAATAGCTATGGGCCTTTTCTTTTGGTGGAAATAAAGCTGACTGTGTCCCAACTAGAAATAGAATTTGCTAAAGATAGTTGCATCAGTCACTTTAATAATGTTACCATCTCTTCTGTGCGATGTCTTCTGATCTGTATGGTAACTTTTTATTTATTTTTTCACACTTCCTGATGACTGCCTCTTCTGAGCCCATTTATTTTCCACTGTGGAGTGAGTATATTATGGTATAGTCATCATACAGGCAGCTTAGCTCTATGACATACAACCTATTCTCCCCATGCTTGCTTTGGTCAACACTCAAATGATTAGTATGTAATGGGTTTGACAATGAGACATTACTTGTTTACACTTGTGTGCTAGTCCCATTAGCAGTCCTTTCCCTCCTTACAAGAAAATTGCTTTCTAAAGGTCTTAATTCTCCACAAGGGATGCAGTGAAGGGAGACATGTCTCTTGGACATAACTTGTTGCACTCCAGGGGAATGTGATGAACAGTACCTTTTTCTTCTCCTTTCATGTTTTCTCAGTTGAGTAATCTGGTTCATTGGGCTACATTTCTGTGTACCACAGAGCCCAAATTTGTTTTGCATAATTAACTCCCTTGATTTTGACAATATATTAAACTTCTTAAGACTTTCGGACGTAGGTGATGTCACATTTAGGAGAACAATGGTGTTAGTCCTTTCACATTTTTCTATGTTTTTTCTTCTAACTTTGTTAAAGCCATCCACATTTTTTTTTTCATAGGAAGAAATGGACTCCTGTTATGTGGGTATGTAACAGGTGTGACTGGTCAGTGTGAAATTTAACCTGATGATGATTTTTTTTTTTACCTTGCCAATGCCAATAAGAACGGAGTATTTATTTGCCAAATCTGCAGTAATGCTAACAAACAAAGAAATGACAAGAGACCCTCTGACTGGAATTTTGGCCAGGCCACCTTCTGTACAGAGTCTAAATGTCTTCCCTCTCTATCCATGGGTTTTCTCTGGGGGGTCTCTGGTTTTCTCCCACATTCCAAAACATGCAGGACTGGACACTCTAAACTGGCTTTAGGAGTAAGTTTGTATGTGGCAAGGAAGAACAACAATGGCAGGGCTTACAACTGGAGGTGTAAGCACTGGCTTTGGGTATTGGTCACTGTTCATATAACACCACAACACATGTATATAAAACAGGAAAAAGGGGGTTGATGCAGGTTCCATCTGTAGCCTTGTTTCTCCTTGTTTAGGATTTATTTTATTTGTAATAAAAATCTTAAATGTTATATCAGTCTGTCTTCTGTTTTCATTCATTGTACTGTTAAAAACAGCCTGTCAGTAGAAGAGGTTTCTTTGAATTACACAGCCGTTTCTTGCTCTGATACCTTTCTTAACAGAAGCTGTGGTTTTAGTTTCTGAAAACATAATTTGCGATGCTCACTGCTGCTCCTGAACTTGTTAACCTTCTTTCTAATTCCGTAAGATAACTGTCACATCTGCAGTGACTCCTGGACTGATTTTTAGTCACTGTGTACATAGATAAAATGGAGCCTGTCACTTTCTTCACTTTTGTCTGATGTAGTTGATAAATCTTCTGTAAGACTGTCAGCCTTTCTCAGAAGCATCATTTTGAACTCTGTCTTCTGCATTTCTTACGTGCATGTCCTACTTTATTTTCACTTTTGTTAGCGATGTGTTTTTTTTCATATTGCCCGTGTTTTACCTCTTGGTGTCCACCTGCATGTGTGGGAATAACTTCCCTCTCGGCATATTTAGGACACTGTTATGTTTTTTTCTAAGGCGTGTTTTACTTTTTCATGCTTGGTTTATTAGAAAATCTTCCTTCTTAAAACATATTTTCACTTGAACTTGTCTGCACTATTACTACGTATCTAATTTTAGGCTTTTATTTTACTTTCTCGATCATAAATTGCTTTGACTTACAACCTTACTGATCAACAGGACCTATTGGGTAACAATCATTATGGGAACTTTCAGAAGCATAACAGTGTAACAGACATGCACTAACCGCCAAATAAAGATGTAAAAACACAGTTTGCATTTAACTATTTTTCCATACATCCAAACTAAGAGAAATGAGAAAAAAAAAATGAGAACAGTTTATATTAGAGGAAACTCCAATATTCATACCATACCTTCATGTCTGTTTTATTTATTTTATTTTATTTTATTTTACATTTGTTTACTGGGAAAGTCCGACTGGAAACAGGTCCTTTTTCAGTGGAGGCCCGGGAAGTGAAGCTCCACATTTACAACAGAACAAGTGTACAAAATTTCAAAACATTACACCAGAGAAGTAACACATGGATACAGAGTAATACATACAGTGAGTTCCTGATACATCAATTTTACACATACAAAGGTTAATACATATTTCTAATAGTAATAGATACTAATATTTCTATCTACCACAAAACTTTATGTATGTGCATAACTATTGAGAAATAACACAGGTAAATACTACTATATTATCAGGGAGAGAGAACAGTAAATAGATAATACCCATGTGTAGAGTTTATAATATAAAATCTGAAACTGGGTATTGCACTCTTCCAAATGTTTTTTTTTTTTTCAATTTCTGAAAAGAAGGCAAAGCTTAGCAGTAGGTACTGTTCTAAACCAAACCTAGGCTTTGATAACCAAGTAATGGGAAAGGTTAGCAATACCAAAAATCCAACATTTTTATCTTGTCTTTCTCAGATTCTCTGTATCCATGTCCAGCTTTTGTTACCAGTTATATCCTTGCAAATTCTTTCTGCCCTATGACAGGGCATGATATTTATTTCATTATGGAGTTTCTTATTTTGGTTTGGTTTTTCCCTAGGATAGTGCCAGATCAAATGAATGTTATCTGCATTGTCTTGAGAATAGTGCCACCATTTTACTATCCTCTTCAAGCCTCCTGTGTTGATGTTGTTTTGGAGTTTAATGCCAATTATGGAAAATCTTGACATTTGAGAACCAAAGTAAAACTGGTCACTTACTGTCCTTAATAAAACTGTTTAGCTAGAGTATGAGCTAGAACATCCACTGGATTGTCAAGCTCATAGGAGCAGAACATTCTTATCTTACACCTGTATTCCAGCAACATCCTTGTTTTGCACTACTCAAACAATCTGGTTGACTAAATGCGAATTATGTCATGCAGTAGTATGCATTAATTTTGTTTTACAGGAGCACAGTTGTAAATACTGCCAACAGAGTTCAGAGAAGTACAGAGGTCACTTCAACCCAATGGGAGATTTAAATTGATAGCCATTTAAATCCTGTACATCCTTAAAAAAATAGACCCCAACCAATATCTAGCCTTCCCACCAAATTATATTGTCATTAGCATTAAATAAAGGTGTTATTCCATACACATTTGACTGGGTGATAAATTTCCTATTTTTTTGTCTCCTAGGAACATGTCATACCAATGGTTAAATCCGCCCTGTCCGCCAGCTGCCTAAGCTTTGTATGAGGATACCAAAGTTTCCATACCCTTGAAGAACTCTGATGTTCATTTCTGTGGCCATCCATAGGGGTTGGGGTAACCCTTAACCTTGGTGAAATACCATCCTAAAATAGCAACCCCCCACACAAAGATAATCTAAAACTTCACTTAGATTGCTGAAAAAATAATTTATTTCTGCTTAAATGTGGAATTTTACCATCCCAGATAAAACCTGAAATCAAACTGTTGAGATTTTTTAAGAAACAGAGAAAATACTTCATGAAGAAGTTGTCTAAGAATACAACAGATTTGGGAGAACATGCATTTTGATTATTTGATTCTTGCTGGAAATAAGGACAGCTTCTTCCATTTAGGGAAGCTAGCTATAATCTCAATAATAATCAGTGCAGTATTAGATTCTTCTACTTTATCTATTTATAAGTGCATCATAATGCCAATATATAATGTTTCTGCAACAGTCTTTACACTTAATGTTGTGGAAGAAAGACCACTTCATAGAGCTGATTCTGTAACTAATGGAGGAAGAGTAAGGGTCTTTTTTGTGAGACCTGTAATATGTCAGAGACTACCTACTAGGTTTAAGGAGATCTATATCTAGGTTATTTTAGCCACACAACTATATCACACAATCAGCAGTAAACCTCACCATTAAAAGTTGTTGGCCCCTCCCTTAATCTAATTCAAAATTGAGCACAGTTTAACAAAAATCCCTATGAACTACCAAGGCTAAGGCTACTAGGACAAATAAAAATGGGAGGGGGACATACTTGTCTAGTACCCCGTGTCTGAATGATCAGGGATGAGAGTCCTATCTTCTAACATCTGAGCTGCTGGTCTGATGTAGAGCAGTTGAAGATAAAAAATTAACTAATTCAGGAACACTTGTAAATTCACCACCTTCCATAAGATGGGCCAGCAAACTGTGCCAAAGGTTTCTGGAAAGTATAGCAACAGAGCCACCACTATAATGTTTGAGACTTGGTAGATTTTTGGGGTATTAAGCCATGCCCTTATTGCATCTGGACCCTCTCATCCTACATTTATAAAGCCAAAATTGTTTAGCTATTTAGCTATAAAAAGTAAAAGCATGTTTTAAGATCCATCTGTAACAAGAAAATAGGCCTATAATGTGAGAGCAAGAAATGCTCCTTACTTTCCTTATTAAGGATCATAACCCAGACCTTGTTAATTTTGTTGAAAAAAAAGAATCCATCAATCGCTTGTTGGTGTAAGGCAAGCTGGGAGATCCTAAGTGCTTTCTAAAAAAAATATAAAAATCCAAGTTTCAATCATCCAATCAGCATGCCTTGCCCACAAGTTATCTATAAATAGTTACTTCTATTTTATGTAACCTGATAGGCCTGGATACCCAGCCTAAACCTCATGTGAAATGGGAGAGAGACCATCCAGACGTGTATTATTCCAGATTAGGTGTCGATTCTGAGTAAGCTGTACCCTAGCATTCAGCTATTAAAAGTTTAATTCCAGGTAGATAGATTTTAATTTCTCCCCCTCTCATTATTTAGAGCCAGAGTGTATAATGCTTCTCTCCTTTCTTTGCATCTATGCATTAAGAGCTTGTTTAGATAAGTACATTTGGACCAAAAAGAACAATTTCATTTTCTTCTACCTAACAAGAATATAGTGAAAATCTATTTGTTTATGTTCATTTTAGGACTTCTAATTTCAGAAAAGAGAACTCCATCCTATTGGCTTCATTTAAAATGTAGTGGTTCCAAGTCGCCAAGGATGATATAAAAATTCTTTATTCCAACAATTAATTCAGGTCTTTTGGTGTGTTTCATTTAAAATGTCTTTTCCATGTGAGATGTCTTACTTTTTAACTAATCCAACTTAAAATATCTCTATCTCTTTTAATGTTTCTTCATTTTTCAAGTGCTATGTTTACATCTATTTTTACCTAATTCCCAAGCAGCAAAGATTTTATTGTGCAGTGGAAACAAATTACAAAAGGCTTCTATCTTCTGAGCTAGTACTGGTAAATCCTCACTGTATCTTACCAGTAACGGGTCAAACTTCTTTGGCGAAATTGCAATCCACAATGTTCATGTCTGTATGCAAGCAAAATCATAGTATGATTTAAACAAGTACCTGAAGTAGCTGAAGCCTAACAGAGATAATGAACCTCAAGTAGGACAAGGAGCTAAAAATCAATATGATTGTCAATTGTCGTGGCATAATAGGTTTAATCTTGTTCCTTGGAATGGAATGTCCTCCAAAGATCAATGAGCTTGAAAATCGTTCACGAGGAGCTAAAGTCCATTAGATACACTGGAGAAAGCATATTGCTCCTGTAGGAAATCTGTTAACTACTGGGCCTATTACTACACTTAAATTATCTCTAATGGTCAGATTATGGGAGGTTTTAAGTAGCTTCTTAATGGCCTGTCTAAAACTAGCCCATGGTAACGTTATTGCCACTAACCACTATACCTCTCAACCTCTTAATGCCAGAAATCTGGACAAGGCCTAAAATAGTGGGGGTACAATGGCCCACAACTTGGGACAGATTTTAAATATTGCTTAGAAAGTTGCTTGAATAAAGGGAGTTGTGTTAGCATGCATTTTCTGAAGGATGTGAAGTCTGAAATTTGTATATATGTCATTATTTAGTGACATCAGTCCTCAGTGATTTGCCAAATCTGCAGTAATGCTAACAAACAAAGAAATGACAAGAGACCCTCTGACTGGATTTTTGGCCAGGCCACCTTCTGTACAGAGTCTAAATGTCTTCCCTCTCTATCCATGGGTTTTCTCTGGGGGGTCTCTGGTTTTCTCCCACATTCCAAAACATGCAGGACTGGACACTCTAAACTGGCTTTAGGAGTAAGTTTGTATGTGGCAAGGAAGAACAACAATGGCAGGGCTTACAACTGGAGGTGTAAACACTGGCTTTGGGTATTGGTCACTGTTCATATAACACCCCAACACATGTATATAAAACAGGAAAAAGGGGGTTGATGCAGGTTCCATCTGTAGCCTTGTTTCTCCTTGTTTAGGATTTATTTTATTTGTAATAAAAATCTATGAAATGTTATATCAGTCTGTCTTCTGTTTTCATTCATTGTACTGTTAAAAACAGCCTGTCAGTAGAAGAGGTTTCTTTGAATTACACAGCCGTTTCTTGCTCTGATACCTTTCTTAACAGAAGCTGTGGTTTTAGTTTCTGAAAACATAATTTGCGATGCTCACTGCTGCTCCTGAACTTGTTAACCTTCTTTCTAATTCCGTAAGATAACTGTCACATCTGCAGTGACTCCTGGACTGATTTTTAGTCACTGTGTACATAGATAAAATGGAGCCTGTCACTTTCTTCACTTTTGTCTGATGTAGTTGATAAATCTTCTGTAAGACTGTCAGCCTTTCTCAGAAGCATCATTTTGAACTCTGTCTTCTGCATTTCTTACGTGCATGTCCTACTTTATTTTCACTTTTGTTAGCGATGTGTTTTTTTTCAAATTGCCCGTGTTTTACCTCTTGGTGTCCACCTGCATGTGTGGGAATAACTTCCCTCTCGGCATATTTAGGACACTGTTATGTTTTTTTCTAAGGCGCGTTTTACTTTTTCATGCTTGGTTTATTAGAAAATCTTCCTTCTTAAAACATATTTTCACTTGAACTTGCCTGCACTATTACTACGTATCTAATTTTAGGCTTTTATTTTACTTTCTCGATCATAAATTGCTTTGACTTACAACCTTACTGATCAACAGGACCTATTGGGTAACAATCATTATGGGAACTTTCAGAAGCATAACAGTGTAACAGACATGCACTAACCGCCAAATAAAGATGTAAAAACACAGTTTGCATTTAACTATTTTTCCATACATCCAAACTAAGAGAAATGAGAAAAAAAAAACGAGAACAGTTTATATTAGAGGAAACTCCAATATTCATACCATACCTTCATGTCTGTTTTATTTATTTTATTTTATTTTATTTTACATTTGTTTATTGGGAAAGTCCGACTGGAAACAGGTCCTTTTTCAGTGGAGGCCCGGGAAGTGAAGCTCCACATTTACAACAGAACAAGTGTACAAAATTTCAAAACATTACACCAGAGAAGTAACACATGGATACAGAGTAATACATACAGTGAGTTCCTGATACATCAATTTTACACATACAAAGGTTAATACATATTTCTAATAGTAATAGATACTAATATTTCTATCTACCACAAAACTTTATGTATGTGCATAACTATTGAGAAATAACACAGGTAAATACTACTATATTATCAGGGAGAGAGAACAGTAAATAGATAATACCCATGTGTAGAGTTTATAATATAAAATCTGAAACTGGGTATTGCACTCTTCCAAATGTTTTTTTTTTCAATTTCTGAAAAGAAGGCAAAGCTTAGCAGTAGGTACTGTTCTAAACCAAACCTAGGCTTTGATAACCAAGTAATGGGAAAGGTTAGCAATACCAAAAATCCAACATTTTTATCTTGTCTTTCTCAGATTCTCTGTATCCATGTCCAGCTTTTGTTACCAGTTATATCCTTGCAAATTCTTTCTGCCCTATGACAGGGCATGATATTTATTTCGTTATGGAGTTTCTTATTTTGGTTTGGTTTTTCCCTAGGATAGTGCCAGATCAAATGAATGTTATCTGCATTGTCTTGAGAATAGTGCCACCATTTTACTATCCTCTTCAAGCCTCCTGTGTTGATGTTGTTTTGGAGTTTAATGCCAATTATGGAAAATCTTGACATTTGAGAACCAAAGTAAAACTGGTCACTTACTGTCCTTAATAAAACTGTTTAGCTAGAGTATGAGCTAGAACATCCACTGGATTGTCAAGCTCATAGGAGCAGAACATTCTTATCTTACACCTGTGTTCCAGCAACATCCTTGTTTTGCACTACCAAACAATCTGGTTGACTAAATGCGAATTATGTCATGCAGTAGTATGCATTAATTTTGTTTTACAGGAGCACAGTTGTAAATACTGCCAACAGAGTTCAGAGAAGTACAGAGGTCACTTCAACCCAATGGGAGATTTAAATTGATAGCCATTTAAATCCTGTACATCCTTAAAAAAATAGACCCCAACCAATATCTAGCCTTCCCACCAAATTATATTGTCATTAGCATTAAATAAAGGTGTTATTCCATACACATTTGACTGGGTGATAAATTTCCTATTTTTTTGTCTCCTAGGAACATGTCATACCAATGATTAATTCCGCCCTGTCCGCCAGCTGCCTAAGCTTTGTATGAGGATACCAAAGTTTCCATACCCTTGAAGAACTCTGATGTTCATTTCTGTGGCCATCCATAGGGGTTGGGGTAACCCTTAACCTTGGTGAAATACCATCCTAAAATAGCAACCCCCCACACAAAGATAATCTAAAACTTCATTTAGATTGCTGAAAAAATAATTTATTTCTGCTGAAATGTGGAATTTTACCATCCCAGATAAAACCTGAAATCAAACTGTTGAGATTTTTTAAGAAATAGAGAAAATGCTTCATGAAGAAGTTGTCTAAGAATACAACAGATTTGGGAGAACATGCATTTTGATTATTTGATTCTTGCTGGAAATAAGGACAGCTTCTTCCATTTAGGGAAGCTAGCTATAATCTCAATAATAATCAGTGCAGTATTAGATTCTTCTACTTTATCTATTTATAATTGCATCATAATGCCAATATATAATGTTTCTGCAACAGTCTTTACACTTAATGTTGTGGAAGAAAGACCACTTCATAGAGCTGATTCTGTAACTAATGGAGGAAGAGTAAGGGTCTTTTTTGTGAGACCTGTAATATGTCAGAGACTACCTACTAGGTTTAAGGAGATCTATATCTAGGTTATTTTAGCCACACAACTATATCACACAATCAGCAGTAAACCTCACCATTAAAAGTTGTTGGCCCCTCCCTTAATCTCATTCAAAATTGAGCACAGTTTAACAAAAATCCCTATGAACTACCAAGGCTAAGGCTACTAGGACAAATAAAAATGGGAGGGGGACATACTTGTCTAGTACCCGTGTCTGAATGATCAGGGATGAGAGTCCTATCTTCTAACATCTGAGCTGCTGGTCTGATGTAGAGCAGTTGAAGATAAAAAATTAACTAATTCAGGAACACTTGTAAATTCACCACCTTCCATAAGATGGGCCAGCAAACTGTGCCAAAGGTTTCTGGAAAGTATAGCAACAGAGCCACCACTATAATGTTTGAGACTTGGTAGATTTTTGGGGTATTAAGCCATGCCCTTATTGCATCTGGACCCTCTCATCCTACATTTATAAAGCCAAAATTGTTTAGCTATTTAGCTATAAAAAGTAAAAGCATGTTTTAAGATCCATCTGTAACAAGAAAATAGGCCTATAATGTGAGGGCAAGAAATGCTCCTTACTTTCCTTATTAAGGATCATAACCCAGACCTTGTTAATTTTGTTGAAAAAAAAGAATCCATCAATCGCTTGTTGGTGTAAGGCAAGCTGGGAGATCCTAAGTGCTTTCTAAAAAAAATATAAAAATCCAAGTTTCAATCATCCAATCAGCATGCCTTGCCCACAAGTTATCTATAAATAGTTACTTCTATTTTATGTAACCTGATAGGCCTGGATACCCAGCCTAAACCTCATGTGAAATGGGAGAGAGACCATCCAGACATGTGTATTATTCCAGATTAGGTGTCGATTCTGAGTAAGCTGTACCCTAGCATTCAGCTATTAAAAGTTTAATTCCAGGTAGATAGATTTTAATTTCTCCCCCTCTCATTATTTAGAGCCAGAGTGTATAATGCTTCTCTCCTTTCTTTGCATCTATGCATTAAGAGCTTGTTTAGATAAGTACATTTGGACCAAAAAGAACAATTTCATTTTCTTCTACCTAACAAGAATATAGTGAAAATCTATTTGTTTATGTTCATTTTAGGACTTCTAATTTCAGAAAAGAGAACTCCATCCTATTGGCTTCATTTAAAATGTAGTGGTTCCAAGTCGCCAAGGATGATATAAAAATTCTTTATTCCAACAATTAATTCAGGTCTTTTGGTGTGTTTCATTTAAAATGTCTTTTCCATGTGAGATGTCTTACTTTTAACTAATCCAACTTAAAATATCTCTATCTCTTTTAATGTTTCTTCATTTTTCAAGTGCTATGTTTACATCTATTTTACCTAATTCCCAAGCAGCAAAGATTTTATTGTGCAGTGGAAACAAATTACAAAAGGCTTCTATCTTCTGAGCTAGTACTGGTAAATCCTCACTGTATCTTACCAGTAACGGGTCAAACTTCTTTGGCGAAATTGCAATCCACAATGTTCATGTCTGTATGCAAGCAAAATCATAGTATGATTTAAACAAGTACCTGAAGTAGCTGAAGCCTAACAGAGATAATGAACCTCAAGTAGGACAAGGAGCTAAAAATCAATATGATTGTCAATTGTCGTGGCATAATAGGTTTAATCTTGTTCCTTGGAATGGAATGTCCTCCAAAGATCAATGAGCTTGAAAATCGTTCACGAGGAGCTAAAGTCCATTATATACTCTGGAGAAAGCATATTGCTCCTGTAGGAAATCTGTTAACTACTGGGCCTATTACTACACTTAAATTACCTCTAATGGTCAGATTATGGGAGGTTTTAAGTAGCTTCTTAATGGCCTGTCTAAAACTAGCCCATGGTAACGTTATTGCCACTAACCACTATACCTCTCAACCTCTTAATGCCAGAAATCTGGACAAGGCCTAAAATAGTGGGGGTACAATGGCCCACAACTTGGGACAGATTTTAAATATTGCTTAGAAAGTTGCTTGAATAAAGGGAGTTGTGTTAGCATGCATTTTCTGAAGGATGTGAAGTCTGAAATTTGTATATATGTCATTATTTAGTGACATCAGTCCTCAGTGATTTGCCAAGAAAAACACAAATTTTATGAGACATTCTGTGAAAACGTGGACAGTTGAGAGGTATGATCACCACCACTACAACTGTAGAAATTAGCTAGCGATAAAGGTCTATGAGCAGTTTTATGTGTGGCAAAAATCAATCTTTTCACATAAGCTTTCAGAATGTTGAAAACTGACCAGCTTCAAACCTGATGTAGCCAAACTGCTATCTCTCACTTGGAGGATGTAGCATGGGGGAATACTTTTAGGACCATTCCAGCAAACAAATAATATGGACTATGTTTAATCTTAATCTCTTGCAAGAATATAACCTTTGCTTTGTTACCCCTTAACACATTAAAGATGGCTGTAGCTGCAGAGAGTCCCTGGATATACCAGGATAAAAAATATATACTCTTAGGATTGTTGTTTATGGTATTGCTTGGAATATCACTGTTTGCCTTCAACCTGAAATATTATGGCTCTGAAGCTTTCATTTTAGTGGAATTACTTCAGAAAAAATCCAGCTGCTTAGAATGTATAGCAAGTCTTTGCAAAATACCAAAGAGCTGGTGAAGATACAGAATGGTACTAGAATTTTGAATATTAGTGAAACACCTTGAGTACAATGAAGTTCAACTAACAAAATCTTTGAAATCGGGAAAGACACAAATATTCATTCAAATGTGAGCAACTTCAGGTTCTGTGAAGACCATCCAAATAATCCTAAAAATGATGGGTCCTTTAAACATATCTACCTCTATTATCCAAATACCTAGGCTTATTTATCTATACATCTAAATTTGTACAAGGCCGCAGTAGTGCAGCGGTTAGTGTTGTCGCCTCACAGCAAGAGGTTCTCTCGTTCGATTCTTGGCTGGAGCGCCTTCTGTGTGGTGTCTGCATGCTCTCCCTGTGGTCAAGTGACATTAAAGACATGCAGGTATGTGCATGCGTGAATGGGCATATGGGCATGCCTTCTTTGAAGGTTGGGCATCGGTCTGGCAACATGGCATCGTAAAAATCCACTGCCAATCTTTAGCGGATGGGAGTTCCACTGTGACCCCATAAACAGGAAAAACTGAAAGACTTTAAACATATACATTACAAAGCAGTCTACAACACTATAACACAAAAAAACAAATTTCTGCACCACGTTAACACATACAAGAGCTCATTAGTTACAGTGATTCATCTATTGCTTAACTGTAGGTTGAATATTGATAATTTGAAATACCAAGAAACACAGAGCAGACCAACTCTCACCCTGATTGCCTACTAATGTGATCAAACCTGAATAAAATAAAATGCATACATTCGTAATAATTTGTAATAACATATATAATATTGAGTTAACCTGAACAAGCAATTAAAACAAAAATGTATTCTCTAGATTCCACTGGGTATACCCAAGCGTATGTTTAAATGTTTTGACTGTAACTATTATAAATATGCAAGTATCAGTAGCACAGAAATAAGCCTACAAAACTGTAAGATAAAGGTTCCTGGTAGACTTGATTGTAAATTTAGATCTGTGGTATATATTGTCTGCTGCATTTGGTGTGGCTTTCTACATAGGAGGAACAAACATAGAATTGTGTCACAGGATTTATGAGCAGTTGCATGTCATACAGATAGGTGACTTGAAGAATGCACTTTCTAGGCATACTGGAAGTTGTGGAAAAAAATATATTTTTTTTATTTCTGTGGTAGACTATGTTAGGAACTTCAACAACAGATCTGATGCAGAAGGTGAGAGAGACTGGAAAAAAAAGTTTGTGGCAGTTGAAATCCAGTGCATGCTGTATTCCAGGAATTAATAAAGAGAATGTTAAAGTTTATTTAAGGAAAAAGAGGTCAAAGCATTAAATTATTAGTCATGTGAACATTTGTGATATATATGTAAATTGTTGGTATTGGTGTTTCCAGTTTAGTCTGATGAAGTTCTTGCTAGACTGAAAGCACTTACTAAGTGGAATCTAGTGGATACATTTTTTGTTTTAATTGCTGTTGATTTTGGTTTAATTTTTTTTCAGCAGTTTAGTGAACTAAGGAGGTTTTTATTTGTATTAATATGAAAGAGGACAGCAGGGCAACCAGTAATAACCTGCTAACCATTCATAAAGTATGAAATGGTGGGCATACAAAAAGACCTACCACCAGAACATTCAAGGATATGTTGAGTGTGAAAGGGAAAAAGATGGATCACCATGCTGAAGGTGAAAAATGCAGGGTGGGAATCCTTCCAACCATTCATTCACCTCATAGCTTCTGAGCAGCCATGTCCCCATCTTGTTGTCAAAAGATGTCTCATGCAATCTGTGGAAAAAAGAATATAGCAAAAATTACTATGAGGAGTGCACCATGCCAGAATAACATGCAGTGTATATGCATGCTTTCAACAAGCAAGTGACATAAAATTACATTAAGCAAAATATTTGGGCCATGGTGGGGAGGTTGCATAATTTATCCTGTACCCCATTATTAATCCCATGGCACAGACACCCTTACAAAAGTATAAACACTCCTACATCATTGAAAGAAATCCTACAGAAGAGGCAAAATTTTATAAACCCAAGAAATAGAACTGTCCAAAAAGTGGATGCCTGTTCTAGGTTGAGGGATAATTATACCTACTGGATTAAAGTCCCAACTTTCAGAACAATCATGTCAGGGAGTTTGTCTCTTCCACCAGTATTTCTGGGTTAGAAAATCACATTTCATAGGTTCATATGTTCATAGATGTGTACTAGGCTAATGGCCCTAAAGCCTTTACAAGACTAGCCCATAGAAGTGCCCAGGCATCAAGCTGCCCGATGTTAGTTCCCAGTGCCTCTATCAAGCAGACCCAGTGGAGTGATCCCCGGGGTGAACTTTCTTTTTCCAATCCACTCATCAAGATTTCCCTTGAAGAGGGCCAGTGAGGTGCTCTGCTTGACATGTATGGAAAGTCAATTCCAGAGCATGGGCAGTCTCTGGGTTATGAACCTGTCCCTCCAGAATGTTCTGTTGATTATGGTAATGAGGTTGAGGTCTCTGGAGCATGTGGTGCGGAGGGATTGGGATTTCTTCAGATGTAACATTTCTAACAGAGGTAGGTCAGACATGGCTTTGTAAGTCAAGCAGAAATCGCCTCTTAGTAGACGATATGAGACAGAGAATAGCTGGAGTTTTTTGAGTCTGTCCATATACAACATGTGTCTAAGGCCTAGGGTCCTCTTTGTGAGGCACTTTTGCGGCCTTTCCAACTGTTGCATATGTCTAGTGAGGTACATGCCAAATGGGTCTTTATATTCGATGACTGGCCTAATGAAGGAAGAGTAGAGAGAGAGAGATGATGACCTCTTTCTTCCTGGATGCAAAACCCTTAGAAGGGGGTCCCATCAATGTGGTAATTAGTGGGAGCTGAGTTTTTCCAAAAGGGGATGACGATCCATTTTTTGGTGTTAAGTTTAAGGCTATGGTTTTGATACAAGTCATTGGTCTCAGTGAGGCATTTCTGTAGGATTTCTATATCACATGGGGAGTTAATAAAGGCTCCCAGCTTGCAGTCATCTGTGAACTTGATAAGCCAGAGTCCCTCCGTGTTGACCTGGACTTCTGAAAAGTAGATGCCAAATAGGAGAGGACCCAGGACTGATCCCTGTGGAACTCCACTCATAACTGGTCGGCAGTCTGACTTGGAGTCCGCTACTTTTACACTGTGTGTTCTATCTGTGAGCCAGTTTGCAACACACCTGGTAATATAGAGGTTGATGCCTAGTTTGGTGAGTTTATCAATAATTCCTGAGTGGGGAATGGTATCAAAGGCCTTGGCCAGCTCAAGGTAGGCGGAATAAACTGCCTTGCCCTCATCCATAGCTCTGGTGACTGGCTCAAAGAAGTCAGCCAGGTTGAGCAGGCATGATCTACCTTTCACAAAACTAAATTGCATGGGATCTAGAATTTGGAGATTCCCTATATCCTTGTTAATTAGATCCATGATGATGCGCACCATAGCCTTATATATCAGACTCATCAGGCTAATGGGGAGATAATTCCCAGGGTCTGTAGTCATTCCCCTTTTATGGAGATGGATGCCTGTAGCAGTGCACTATTCGGTAGGGACAAAGCTTGAGGTGAGGCTGTGATTGAATAGGGCACACACATTTGGTGCCAGTTCACTTTGTAGTTCATGTAGAACACATCCAGGGATATTGTTGGGTCCCATGGAAGCTGTATTCTTGGCCTTGGACAATGCAGCTTTAACTTGTGCTGCAGTAATGCTGGGTGCCTGGCATTCCTCCCGTATTGTGATTGGTCCTTTGGGGGGGGGGTGAAGTTGGCACTGAATCTGTTGGCCAGTATGCTATATCTGTTGGCTCAGTTTAGGAGGTACCATTGTGCAGTAACTCAGAGCAAACCTGGGTATTGCCGTGAAGATTTTTAATATAATAATAGGCTGTTTTTAGTGTCTGTCACAATTCTGCCTTCATAACTGGCTTTAGAGGTTTTGATGAGGGATCTCAGCTTATTGCTGAGGCTAATAAGGGAGTTTTTCCAGTCTTGGAACTTCACCTTTTTCTGCATTAGTTTCTTCCTTCTGTTGCAGGGTTTATTAATGGCAGGCAACCATTAGATTGGCTTTCTTTTTTTGGAGGAGAGCATCTTGGTTCTGTTGGGTATGGCTAGTTCCAAACATTTATATACATGTTTGTACAGTGAATTGGTGTATGATTCAGCAGTCATGCATCTATTTTCCATTGACATTGGTGCCATGAAGTTAGCCACCTTTGTTTTTAGGAGCCCAAAGACAGCTTTGGAGAAGTTTTTCATGGTGGTTACCTTTGCGAGGGGTGTGGTTGAGATGTGGATTTCCATGGTGATTAGTTTGTTGTCGGATCTAACCAGAAAGGAATTGACTATTGATGTAGAGCAATGATTGCCCATGTTAGTAATAACTAGGTCAAGGATGTTGCTTCCTCTAGTGGGGGTAAAAATGAGCTGGTCCAGGACATTGGCATTGATGAATTCCAGGAAGCATTGGGCCAGTGTATTGGTGCAGGAGTAGTTTTCCCAGTTGATGGAAGGGCAGTTGAAATCCCCTAGTATGAAAGTGTTGGGTTGGACCCTAATAGTTTCCAGTGTGCTTAGAAAGGTGGAGTGAGAATCTTGGGACATTGGAAAGATCTTCGCTCACATCTCGGGAACAGTAGAAACAAACCAAAGAGTAGGTCAAATGTTCAAACAAGAAAACCAAATAAGCAAAAAATAATCCAAGGAATGATGTTAGATCATAGATAATTAGCACTCATATAGAATTCCTAGCCTGGGCATGTTGGGTAAAGGGTTTTCTCAAGATGGATGCTTAATGATCCAGTCTACCAGACTGGATAAAGTCAGTGACTTCCTCCAATAAGTTGTTGGGGTGAAGCATAATCAAGAAACATAGTGTTAAGCAAAAATGCATTTCTTAATACAATTTTTATCCTCAGATACAGTTCTGGAAAGACATATAAATTGTCCCTTCACAATGCCCTTTTTTGTTTGAAAAAAATGTGTACTATAAAAATGTAAGTAGTAGTTGGAAACATTGCCCTTTTTGTATATGGCAGACTCGTAATGGCTGTTAGCCAAATTCTTGTATAAATACATATCAGGAAAAATATACCCACATGTTGAATGTTAAAAGAGAATTCTGGAAAGGAAATAGTAGAACCAATGTATTGAAAAAATGGTTATTTCAGGCCATTTTGCAACTCCAGACATTGCAAATATCATCCAGAAATCAAAGATATAATCAAATGAAGGACCAGAACTCACTACTCCTTATAAACAAGTGCTCCTACTGGCATAAAACCAGATTGGCAAAAGTTGGAGTGAAGGTTTCCAGGACAGTGGGGGATGGGGTTGCAAACTACCTTACTCTGTTGGGAATTGTGATGGCAAATCCTTTTAAACTCCATTTTACCAGGCTTGAATGAATTTCTTGTACTTGTTCCAGTTTTAAAGAGAAAGTCTGATAGATTGAAGTATTAACGCTTCCTGTCACACTAACATTTTTACCATATTTAAGCTTGTTTTACATTGACATCTTTTATTCTGATGAAGCATTTGCCTTAGAAATGAAAGCACTAAATCATTATATTTTGTTAGGTGCTTCTGTGGAGTGTCCCTTTTTTATTTTTCTTAGGAAGCATTCAATATAGCTTCAAACCTGTCCTGTTCTGGGAACACATTCTGTTTATAGCTGCATGTCTTTAAATTTTTTTCTTTTAGCTTAGTGTCATTACTGCTGCCATTAATTTGAACATTTTAAATCTTATCCCCCCCCCCCCTTATTACTTAGATATCTGACAGGAGTTCAGATTATGCCACTTCTGCTTAAGAGAGTTGAGTATTATGCCATTGATCCTTTTAGTAATTGCTCACCCTCCTACTGCAATTGCAGCTGAATTTTGGGTATTCCATTTAACAAGGTAGTGCAGCCTGAAAGCAGAAGCTCATGGAGTACCCAAAGTCCTTGCAAATAAGAAAGGGGAAGCTTTGCTTTCTTTTAGTGTAAAGGGCAACACTATACTCTGGTGTAATTACCTGACAGATGGCAATCTTAAGGCTGTTCCCACATTCCCTGTACCTACATGCAATGCTCTCCAGGTCATCATAAGTCAGACATTTTAGAATGAAATCTATAGGCAGATTATTCAGTCTACTTTTGGAAGCAATTCTGAGAGCACATTCAATAACCAGTGCCCAGAATGTGTCCAGCCGAGTGTACAGTCCCTTCTTAATAATAATACTGCCAGATCTGACCCCTTGGTATTGCCATACAATCCAATTATTTTTAGCTTGCTGCATCAAGCTTGCTTTTCAAGCTTATCAATTTTAAGCTCTAACTTCTGTCACATTACTTGGATATTCTGTACAGTATTAGTGTGGAAGGCCTAAGTCACCTGTTTATAAAAAAAAAAACACTTTGCTACAATCTACCATTGCTAGAATCTAACTGAGTGTGCTTCTCAAATAATCTGGAAATATAGAGCTGATAAGTATATTTTTTGTCACTATTTAACTGTTTAGAGTTCTGCAATGTCTTAATTTTTGCTTGACTGAATTATTCCTATATTTGCTGGCATTGTTTTCTGATATACTAAGTGCCTCCATCTTGATTTTTTCCTACTTTACTGCCTTCTGAGCTTGTTTTAGTCATTTTTTAAATGTAATTGCATTTATTAACCCGTATTTGCTTTAATATTGCTACACACTCAAGTGTGCTAGCTTGCACTGCACTTCAATTGTTTTTACTGCTGTTTTAGTTGCTTTTGTGTAAAAAAAAAGTTTAAGCTTGTTTCCTGCCTTTCCTGTAACTAGTGTAGTCCAGATACAGATTTGCTGTACCCAGGACTGTTTGTAAGCTTCTGAGCCCCCCCCCCATCCCAAGCCTGTCTGTGTTGGAGGGAAGCCTTCAAGCTTATCAGTGGGAGTGGTAAGCACTGGGTAGCCCATATACCACAAGAGGAGTGGTTTCTGGCCTAGAAATTGTAGCTTATTGGCTGTTTGGGCAGTTTTTCCATCCCCTTCAACTTTCTGGTTTAAAAGCCCATGTTTGCATGGATTTGCACCTGTTTAAGTTCCACACTGTGGTGCTGAGCTGAGGCAAACTATTACTGATGCCAGAAAGTCTGCTCTTCAGATTTTCCCTTAGATCTTGCTAGTTCTTTCTCTCTTGCACTTCAAATAGCCTAATTTCTTTGCACTTCAACAGGTTTTTGTAGCAATTATTGCAGCGCACCGAACTGCCATCAGCACTAGTCATTCTTCATGGAAATAGCTCCAGTACTTAGTAGTTATGACCACTCTTCCTGGCATGATTATAGGGCAGTTCCCTGTGTTTCCTCCTATTAACCTGGTGCACTTGGGCATTCTGAGGCAGTCCAGTAACTGCCTCATGTATACAGACAACCATCTCCTCTTACCTCATAACACTCAGACTTGTGAGAGATGCACTTATATCACCAAATTGGAAACTATGCACTCTCCAGCCAAGACCAGACTAGCTGGTAAAGAGGAGAAGGTCAGCACATGCACCACAGTACATGGAACACATAGCCCTACAAAACACCCACTATCACAGCTCACACATAACAACACAAACCACAAACCCACCTTCGTGGAGGATCTCAATAGAAATTTACCCTAACATCAGAGATCACCAAGACAGAAATGCACTCAACCACCACAACACAGCACAAACTGCAGGACACATAGCTCACCTCCACAGTGTGCCCCTAAGGGTAAACACCTTGCCCAATACACTAATCATAGGTGACTCAATAGTGAGGCACACAGATGTCCCACTTCCTAGGTTGAATAAGGAGAAGGTAACAGTCAGCTGTCTATCAGGTGCCAGAATCTGACACATAGCACACGCACTCAGGTTCCTCCACAACAGGTACAAGTATGACTCTGTCACTGTCCATGTGGGTGTGAATGACCTGAGACACACCTCCCTGGACTACATGAAAAGAGACATGGAGGAGCTTTTTGGATTATGTGGCCCAGGCAGGTATGACACTAGCCCTGAGAGTATCCTACCCTCACCAAGAATGATACTGCAGCACAAACAAAAAATGATTGACTTCAACAATTGGCTAAGTTTCTGGTGTCATTCTAAGGGGACCTAGTATCTGTCTGCTTGGGATGACATGATTGACAGACCTCGATGCTTTGCCAGAGGTGGCCTGCATCTGTCACCCCTGGGTTGCTGGGTACTGGCTAAGGCTCTTGCCACCTCTATAGTGCCTTTTTTAGGCAGTGTTCTAAAGACCAAATTACCACTGCAACAGTTATAAATAAATGCAATCTGAGCGTCATACTGCTAAATGCTAGAAGTCTAAATCTCAAGATGCACTCGCTCAAAGCACTTCTCAAAATGGAGAACATCGACATTTGTGCTGTAATGGAGACCTGGTTTAAAGCAGCAGAAAGCACCCCTGTGCTACCAGGCTATAACTGATTCCACACCTTTTGGCCCCGAAACATGGACCCAAGCTCCAAAGGTGATGGCGTCTCCATATTCATAAAGGATATGCACACCTCAAGACTACTAGCCTAGCATAACACATTTGAGGTACTTCAGGTACAACTAACATTGGGTAAGATGGCGATTCAAGTCATAGCCTGCTATAGGTCCCCAACCATGTCCTTAGACTCTCACTCCATGTTCCTAAGCACCCTGGACTCTATCAAGGTCCAACCCAACACTCTGTTACTAGGAGACTTCAACTAACCCTCTATCAACTGGGAAAACTACTCAAGCACCAATACACTGGCAAAACACTTCCAGGAATTCATCAGTTCCAATGCTTTGCACCATCTCATTCTGACCCCCACTAGAGGAAGCAACATCCTTGACCTGGTTATTACTAACATGGGTGACCATTGCTCTACACCAGTAGTCAATCCCTCTCTGGTCAAATAAGACCATAAACTAATCACCATGAAAATTCACCCACACCCCCTGCAAAGGTAACCACCTTGAAAAACTTCTCCAAAGCTGACTTTGGACTCCTAAATACAGAGGTGGCTAATTTCACGGCACCCATGCCAATGGAAAATAGCTGCATGACTGCCAAATCATACACTAATGCACTGTACGAACATGTACACAAATGCATGGAACTAGCCATACCCAACAGTAACAAGATGCTTTCCTCCAAAAAAAGGAAGCCAATCTGGTGGTCCCCTACCATTAATTAACTCTACAACAGAAGGAAGAAACTGTTGCAGAAAAAGGTGAACTCCCACAACTGGAAAAACTCCCTTATAAGCCTCAACAAAACTTGAGATCCCTCATCAAATCTTCTAAAGCCAGCTATGAAGGCAGAATTGTGTCAGACACTAAAAACAATCACAAAGACTTCTATAGCTATATCAAGAACCTCCATGGCAATACCCAGATTTGCTCTGAGATACCGCACAATGGTACCTCCTGTACTCAGGCAGTAGATATTGCCAACATACTAGCCAACCGATTCAATGACAACTTTACCCCTCTTCCCCCCCAAAGGACCAATCACAATACTGGAAGAATGCCAGGCACCCAGCATTACTGCAGTACAGGTTAAAGCTGCATTGCCCAAGGCCAAGAATACAGCTTCCATGGGACCTGATAATATCCCTAGCTGTGTTCTACATGCACTACAAAGTGAACTGGCACCACATCTGTGTGCCCTGTACAGTCACAGCCTCACAGCAGGCTTTCTCCCTACCGAATGATGTACTGCTACAGTCGTCCCTCTCCATAAAGGGGGACCGACTACAGACCCTGGGAATTGTTGCCCCATTAGCCTGATCAGTCTGATATGTAAAGCTATAGAGCGTATCGTCATGGACCTGATTAACAAAGATATAGGAAATCTCCAGCTTTAGATCCCATGCAATTTGGCTTTGTGAAAGAGAGATCATGCTTGTTCAACCTGCTTGACTTCTTTGAGTCAGTCACCAGGTCTGTGGATGAAGGTAAGGTAGTGCATACCGACTACCTTGATCTGGCCAAGAACATTGATACCATTTCTTACTTGGGAATTATTGATAAACTCACCAAACTAGGCATCAACCCCTATATCACTAGCTGGGTTGCAAATTGATCCACAGATAGAACACACAGTGTGAAAGTAGCAGACTCCAAGTCAGACTGCAGACCAGTCACAAGTGAGGTCCAACAGGGATCAGTCCAGGGCCCTCTCCTGTTCAGCATCTACTTCTCAGAAGTCCAGGCCAACACAACGGGACTCTGTCTGACCAACTCCACAGATGACTGCAAGCTGGGAGCCATTATTAACTCCCCAAGTGATGTAGACATCCTACAGAAAGGCCTCACTGAGACCAATGACTGATGTCGAAAACATAGCCTTAATCTTAATGCCAAAAAATGTGTCATCATCCCCTTTGGTAAAAATGCAGCTCGCACTAATTACCACATTGATGGGAGCCCACTGAACACTGAAGGCATTATAAGAGATCTGGGGACATAGGTTGACAGCAACCTCTCCTTCGACCACCACATTGCCAGTGTGGTCAGAAAGTCTTTCTATGTGGCACATCTCATTACGAAGGGTTTTGCATCCAGGAAGAAGGAGGTCATCGTCTCTCTCTACTCTTCCATCATTAGACCAATCATCGAGTATAATGCCCTATTTGGCATGTACCTCACTAGACACCTGCAACAGCTGGAGATGCCACAGAAGTACCTCATGAAGAGAATCATAGGCATTAAACACATGTCCTACATGGACAGACTCAATAGACTCCAGCTATTCTCTGTCTCATATCACCTACTTAGAGGCAATCTCTGCTTGACTTACAAAGCCATGTCTGACCCAGCTGTGTTAGAAATGCTGCATCTAAAGAAATACCAATCCCTCCACACCACATACTACAGAGTGCTCAACATCATTACCACAATCAACAGAACATGGTGCAGGGACAGGTTCCTCACCCAGGGACTGCCCATGCTCTGGAATAGACTTCCCATGCATGTCAAGCAGCACACCTCACTGGCTTTCTTCAAGGGAAATCTTGATGAGTGGATGGGAAATAGAAAGTTCACCCTGGGGATCACTGCAGTGGCTCTACTTGATAGAGACACAGGGAACTAACGTTGGGTGGCATGATGCCAGGGCAGTTCTATGGGCTAGGCTTGTAAAGGCTCCAGGACCATTAGCCTGATACACACCTATGAACCTATGAACTTATGAACCTATGAATAGCTGGGTCTATATTATCTTGTTGAAATGGCATAACAGCAAATGCCATTTTGACAACAAATAAAAAGCGAACTGGAAATACAGCGAAAACTCAGGTCAGTGATTTCTTCCCTAGGGAAAAAAATGCTTGGCTTTTGCCGTGACATTGCCCTTTATCCCACTGTAGTGCAATCCTGGAGTTGGTATATTTAGTTAGGAGGGGCATGAGGAGCACAGCCCCCCACATTGGGGGGTGTGTGGGCAAAGCTCCCCACTTTAAAATGTTTTAACTGGTGTGTTGTGTCTTGTTGGTCTACTGATTTTTTTCCCTAGGAAAAAAATCGGTGGCCTGGGCTTTCACTGGTTTTGCAGTTCACTGTTTGTCGTTGAAACGGCATTTGCTGGTATGCCATTTCAACAAGATAATATAGACCTGAATAGCCATGTACTGATAGGCAAGAACTAAACTCATGTTCTCCAACTGCTAGCCATGGGAAGTGGTAACAAATTTAATGTACTGTACATTAATTGCGGTTAATTTTAGGACATCCAACATTTTGCGAAATCCAGATCCGCTTCCCTTATACATGACAAACCCTCTAAATGTGGGTTAGTTGACATCAAGAGTACTTAGACTCTTACACCCTAAAATCATTTTCAATATCAGAATAGAGAAAAAGGGGTGTGGAAAAAATTATCTGGGGACCTTGGCTGTAGAGGCTTGCAGTTACAACTTCTTCCTAATAAGTTTTCCTAAGTGTACCTCTATTTGAAGCATTTACTTTCCACCTTATATTTCATGTTTTTCTATTATCAGAAATTTCAAGTGATCTTTAATAGTTTTGTATTCTCTCGTGTGCAATGTTTGTCTCAGCTTCTGCTTTTCTATTAACTTTCCCAGTTGATGATTTATGCATAATTTGTGTTTTAGTTTCTGTGATCAAGTCATAAAAAATTGCAGTCTTTTTGGCTAGGCCATTTAGTATAGTACATGTTTAGTAACTCCTTGCATGCCCAGAGCTGCATTTCTGAATTTGGAATACACCTAAAAGATGTACAATAAGGATGACTTCAAAGATTTTTTTAGCATAGTTATTTTTAATAGCCACTGTCGTATAAAACAAACTTCATCATGTAAAACACATAAAACACAACTTGAAGCACAATAAGGATGAATTCAAAGACATTTTAGGGTAGTTATTGTTGAGTTCATATTATATGCATGAAAGCTGAATCGCGCGAACATGTATTGAGTAACACATAAAGGGCAAAAGCCCAAAGCATCGATCCCAAACATGACAAAACCAACAAACAAATACTGTCACTAACTGTTGTATGCAGGGGGCAAGCCCCCATGCACCCCCACACCCCCCTACTTAAATATACCAACTCCGAGATTGCACTCCATTGAAGCAAAGTGAAGAATTCCCTACGGCAGTATCCATTCATACCTTCGATATTGTGAATATTCGCTCTTTATGCGTCACTCAATACCTGTTCGCGAGATTCATTTTTCATGCATATAATATGAACCTGTTATCGTTAATAGCTGCTTTTGTATAAAACAAACTTCATCTGAAATTACTTTGTATCTAAAAAACAAAGTAGATATACAAATTCATACACACAATTTAACCAATAGTGTAACATTATCAATTAGATAATTATAATGAAACCACCAGACAAACTGAATAAACTAAATAATGCAATGTCAACCGGCCACTTAATAGAGCCAAAAACTTTTATTAACTTATAAAACAGTATACAATAATAAATATATCTAATAAATAATAACATATGTTATTATTTATTAGATATATTTATTATATTTATATTAGGATATAAGTGAAGGAATTTAAAACAAGTTAAAAGTTTGATATTAAAAGTAACTTTTAAATGACCTTCAGCATTATAACAATCATCAGCTCATTGTTGTTAGCATATTTATGTTAATTGTAATAGTTCATTTTAGGATTTTGTTTAATATATTTATAAGTATTTATAGGATCAATAATTATTAGTATATTATTTAACTGTTTATTGTTGTAAATTATCAACCTGAATGAATTATAATTTAATTTTAAAATTTTTACAGATAATGACATAATTTCCTGGTATTTGGTAATTTATGGCAGGATATTTAAATGCTGGGTTTAGTAGTAAAAGGTATCTGAGGAAGTTTGAAATGAATCAAAAGAAAGCGTGTATGCTCTTTTATAAGTTAATTAGATAATTAAACAGATAAATAAAAAGGTGACTGTTAACCCTTCAACAACTCCCTAATTTGTAATCACTAAAGAAAAAAATGCTTTATCATTTCATTCAAACCATGTTGAGAATCAACACTTAACTTTGTCTGTTGTTCTGCTTCTTTTTTCTCCTGTTGGTTTTTTAAAATTACCACTTCTCTTATCTTCAAAAACTTATTCTAAAATTGCAAAATAAAGTTGATTATAACTGCTGCATAAAAAGAATGTCTGAATAAGGCATTATTGTGATCCTTTGTTTTTATTGCATAGGTATGTTCTTGTATTCTTTTTCTTAAACTTCTAGTGGTCATTCCAGCATAAAAGATGGAACAATATGAACATAACCCATATACACTACTCTTACAGAATGGCAATGGTAACTTCCTGGGACTTTAATTGTATAAGGAATGTAATTTAAAGAAATGTAGGGTCCCTCAAAAATAAGCCTACACTCATTGCACCTATTGAACTTAAAAGTACCACAACTTTTATTAGTGCTAGGTCTATTACCTAATTGATTATGCTATGCTATTGGTTGAATTGTGTGTTAGAATTTGTATATCTACTATGGTTTTTAGATGGAAAGTATTTTCTGATGAACTTTGTTTTATACGAAAGAAGCTATTAAAAATAATTGTGCTAAAAAGCCTTTGAAGTCATCTTTTTTTGCTTTCAGGTGGTGTTTTATACTTTTTATTTTACTACAGCCTCAGCAGTTTGTCCAGTTTTTGTTTATATATACATTTATGAATTTGTATATGCTGAAATGTACACTTTCCAAGGTTTTAAGGTGTTTGCCAATGCTTTTTTTTACTGCATTGTCTAATTCTCTTCTGACATTATCTTACATATTTCAAAGGTTCTCAATTTCTTTCTAGTGCAGTATGTACTAGTAAAGCCATTTGTCTTGTTTTATTTATAACAAATGCAGTTCATTATTAAAACTAGGCAAGCGCATTTGCCATTTTTACCTTAGATTCTGTACTTCCACTGTATTATTCAAGTAGGCATTGAATATAAGCTGCCATCATGGTAATTCATCTTACTGTGCTCTTTTATAACATTATTTTTACTGTGCTTGTATGTAACATTATTCTTACTGTGCTCTTTTATAACATTATTCTTACTGTGCTTGTATGTAACATTATTCTTACTGTGCTCTTTTATAACATTATTTTTACTGTGCTTGTATGTAAAATTATTCTTACTGTGCTCTTTTATAACATTATTCTTACTGTGCTTGTATGTAACATTATTCTTACTGTGCTCTTTTATAACATTATTTTTACTGTGCTTGTATGTAACATTATTCTTACTGTGCTCTTTTATAACATTATTCTTACTGCACTTGTATGTAACATTATTCTTACTGTGCTCTTATATAACATTATTCTTACTGTGCTTGTATGTAAAATTATTCTTACTGTGCTCTTTTATAACATTATTCTTACTGTGCTTGTATGTAACATTATTCTTACTGTGCTCTTTTATAACATTATTTTTACTGTGTTTGTATGTAACATTATTCTTACTGTGCTCTTTTATAACATTATTCTTACTGTGCTTGTATGTAACATTATTCTTACTGTGCTCTTTTATAACATTATTTTTACTGTGCTTGTATGTACAATTATTCTTACTGTGCTCTTTTATAACATTATTCTTACTGTGCTTGTATGTAACATTATTCTTACTGTGCTCTTTTATAACATTATTTTTACTGTGCTTGTATGTAACATTATTCTTACTGTGCTCTTTTATAACATTATTCTTACTGTGCTTGTATTTAAAATTATTCTTACTGTGCTCTTTTATAACATTATTTTTACTGTGCTTGTATTTAAAATTATTCTTACTGTGCTTGTATTTAAAATTATTCTTACTGTGCTCTTATATAACATTGCAACCAAGAACCAGATTAACAGGGACAAGCCAGCACAATAAAAAACTTGAAACCAAAACCTTGTCTGACCAGCCAGCTTCACAGAGGGAATGAAACAAGCAAGACTACGATAAATTCAAATGTTATTTTGCCCGATTACAGCTAACATTCCAGTTAAGTGCTTTCAACCTAAATGGACTTCATCAGAACTGGATGTTAACTGTTCCACCTAATCTTTAAATAGAGGTACAATCACATGACTTCACCACATCACAATGTAATTAATTATCTATTGTTAAAAAACTGGTCCAGAAACTTTCATGGGAAACCATCTTCATCCAAATAAATACCACTATTTTGAGATTAAAATAATTAAAATATACATTGCTGACAACCTGGCCAAAGAATCAAATTAAAACCATTTGTTATGTATAAAACATATATACAAAAAAATCCATTAATAAAACATGTAAAAACTGTATATAAAAATGTTTAATACATGCAGTTATAATCTGGCAGCCCAAAGCTTAAGTGTACTTTGCAGGGAAATCATGTTGTTATTCCACCCTGGGCACTTACTTGCATTTAACTTCAGCTGCCACATTAATTATCTGTACTCCAAGATCTGTTCACAGGGTCTACCCCTGGAATTTGGTACTACTTGCTCTATTGCAAATTACTATTTTTGCAGACTAATGTTTGTCTGTATAAAGCATTAGAATCCTTTCTAGCATTAATATCATAAAGATGTTCTTGCAATCTGACCCTAAATTTATGTTCAGTTTTTCCAATATAAAAACTGAAACTATGGTCTCAAAATGCAAAATACCCCCCCCCCCCCAAGTATTACAATTGTAATGTGAATTGAAAGAATTTGTATGACTGTAGGATGCTGGAATTAATTGGTAGCAACTGGAAGAAGCTGGATTGAGACTGGAATGAATGTATTTATCTGTTAATTAACCAGAACTGTATTGAACAAGTGCCAATCTCTCCTTTATGAGCCAAATCTTCTTCTACTTTTCAGAATAAAGTCTGCAAACATTGTAGTTTGGCTAAGAATACTTTATTATGTACAGTGAAGGTAAATATCAACAATATCCGATTATCGTTTCCAATACCAGTGCTGATAAACTGAAATAGTACTCTGCACTCATATTCTTCATATTCCTTTCCTCCTGAAAAGTATAATTAATATTCTGTAATGTTGGATATTTGACCTGACTTCAGCACTAAAAACAGAGTGACCAATTTTTCAATTTCACTGTAAAAAAATGTCATCAGAAATTATTTTTATAGCCTTACCATTCGCCCCTTGACCAAACTCCTTTTTTGTTTATAAGAATGACAAGTGTTAAACTCCAAACACCCATTGGAAAAGGTAGGTTTTCTATAAATCATTGACTGAAATCTACTTAAATGGGAAATCCTTAACCTACGTAATATCCAAATAGTTAACCATAGATACTGAAAAATGGTAAGTAAACTCCAAAAATGTATAGCAGATTTCATATAGGAAATGAAGTCTATTAATTCATCATGATTTCCTTTCCATATAATAAAAATATCATCCAAAAAATGAAAATATATAGTAATATGGTCAAAAAAACTAGATCTAAACACGTATTCCTGTTCCCAATAACAGACAATTGCAACATTGTATAGGGGAGCACAGGCAGCACTTATAGCCAGTCCACTTATTTGCTTAAAATATTCCCCTTTGAAAAATTAAAACAAAATTATTTGTTAAAACAATCTCCATGAAAGAATTAATACTATTAATGTCCCTATTGGACATCCACTCACAACCACATAATATGTCATTAAACCATGCCAACGTATCTCGTGGGGAATGCAGGAAAACAAATACATCAGTGATCACTAAGTACCATTCAGGAAAAAATAGGAATTTATTTGCCCTAAAAAGTCCCAAGAACCCTAGATATATATGGATAGTTAATCCTAAACTGCCTTGCCAATTGCTAACAGATGGGTTTTAGAGCCAGTGGCTGCCACTATGGGATGAAAAGGAGGGTCAAGTACATCCTTATATATCTTAGGGATCCCAAAAACTAGGAATAACTTGTTGTTTAACACACAAAAACCTATGTAATTTGTGATCTATAACTCCCTGGGCAATTAAGCCATCCAAAATAAAATTGATTTTCCTGTATGCAATGTGAATTTCATTTTTGGAGATTCTGCTATACTGCTCCGCTTTGTTAAGAAGGGAAAAGATTCACCCTGAGTCCTCAATACCGTCATAAATACTATTCCATAGCCCTTGTCAGGCTTCATTGTATGTACATCGTTACTTGCACTGATCTTGTTTAATAAAACATATGCCTCCTTTGACATGTTATAGGTCCCAGCCCTCGAACCTTGTAAACAGGCTTGCCTGATATCCCTAACACAATACTTTTCAAATAAAGCCAATAACGGATGAAGCGGGAGATTAATTGTACTCTTTCTAACCAGGAAGTGACAAAGGGAACTGTCACTAGTGAGTGCCCTAGTATCAGTGCCATACATTAAAGTCAAGTTTAATTTTCTAATGTAGAGTATGAACCTAATAAAAATTTCACCTAAATCCATATAGGTTTTTAGCACAGAGGTAAAGCCTTTAATGAATCAAAAAATATCACTACAGTTTCAATATATTAAAACCATTAAAAGTGGGAATAATCCCATTGTTGTACACTCCATCATCATAGCTAAATGATTAGTTGTAGGAATCATAGTTAAAACCTCGGGGGGGGGGGGGGCTGTCTTCCATGATAAATTCCAGTGACTCCCTCGCCCTCTCCCCTGGTCTGACCTGTTTGTTCCATATGGGTCGAGCTGCTCTGCTTTTGAGAGTTGTTCTGCTATTCAGTCGTTTCTGATCTCCTCACCATAGGGGGATTTTAAAAAATCATTCTCAGTGTTGTCAAAATGATTGGTATCTACCAGTTCCCTATTAATATTAACTTGTGCCATCTTCACTAGTCCTATTAGCTAATAGATAAACTGTTTTGTTTTTGTCTTCAAGGTCATCCCTATGTACTATTTCTTGCTTCCTTTCTAAATTATCTTTAACACATTTATCAACTCTTTTAAACATCTCATGAAAATGTAATAAATTAGATTCAAATAACAGATCATTGTGCAAACAATGATTTAGGCTGCCAAGTTCTACAACTAATTCATTAATCAACTTATCATTTTCCTTGATTAAAAGTTTAATAATTTTAAATCCACATCCATCGAAAACATCGACAAGCTTATGGTAAAGTCCAGAACCAAACTGAACATTATTGGAAAATTTCCAGTCTTAAACCTTTAGGTGGTATTTTAATACTGAGATAGCATCTAAAATATGCATTGTCCATCTGCAAGTTTTTAACCTTTAGCAATTTTTTTCTCAAAAAGCTCAAGTGTAGCATCAAAAGTCTTACTATATAAAACCCGCCAGGATATGAACAAATGGAACCTCGTGATTCAACCATGCTGTAAAATCAAAGTCCTCTAATATATTAGTAGCTCCTCCGCCGACCTCCAAAGTTCATAAATCTCTTTTTCCAATGGATGACAGTAAATTCAGCCCTTCCCATGGTCTAGTGGAAGAAATAACTTTCTTTGTTTTGCGTCACACCACGGAAGCATATATGGAGTTGTTACTTATAACTGTAGAATGAAGTGGAAGCATAGAATACAGAAGTTCCGGTATTTCAGGAACCTGGAAAGCACCATTATTCATAGACTTAATGGGGCAGGGGGGGGTAATATTACATCCTTGCTGCTCCAGTCTAAAATTGTTTTGAGCGAGCAACTGTATTAATCTTGTTAATTCTTCAACTAACCAGAAGCAGTTGGAATATTGTGAATTTTCATTAAATGCAGCCCCATTGTCCAAACTGGAAATGACTGTGCTGAACATACCTGTAGACCTCTTGAACAATACCAGAAAAGCCATGGGATGTCCCAAAAAATTGCAACCAAGAACTGAATTAACAGGACAGGCCAGCACAATCAAAAACTTAAAATCAAAACCTTGTCTGACCACCCAGAGGGAACAAAACAAGACCAGGATAAATTCAAACTTTATTTTGCCAAAATACAGCCAGTATTCCATTTAAGCATCTTAGTCCTAAATGGACTTCATCAGAACTGGATGTTAACTTTTCTCATTAATCTTTAGTATAATCAAATCACTTCATCACATCATGATGTAATTAATTAATTATCCATTGTTAAAAACTGGCCCGACAACTTTCACATGAAACCATCTTAATCCAAATATACATTCCTGGCAAACTGTCCAAATAGTCAACCTAAAACATCTGTTGTGTATAAAACATACATATAAAAAATTCTTTAATAAAACACATGTAAAAATTGTAAATAAAAAAGTTTAAATACATACAGTTATAATCTTGCAACATAATTCTTCTTACAGTACTCATATAACATTCTTACTGTGATCTTATATAACATTCTTCTTCTTAAAGAGCTGTTATATGACATTATTTCAATTTTGACCCCTGATTCCATTTAGTTGCAGTCTTGATTATGCATGTTTTCCCATTCAGGAGGTTAAGTTCCAGTCATGTTCTCACTGCACAGCACTTAATGTATTTTAATGTATTTTAATTCTTCATAACTAACTTAGGCAAATGGCAGCTCTTTGAACTAAATAAAAATGTCTATTTCCATTAGGAAACATTTTGCAACTTTTTATTTTGCCTTGGTCTTTAGTTTTCAGATTCTTTATGAGTTTCACTTACATTATTTATGAGAGGTTAACTTGGTTGGGCAGCTAAGATATCCACGCACTATCATGGTGAAGACAGTGGAAACAGATGTTAATAGAGAGGGTTGGGTCTATATTAGATGAACGAACGATCAAAATATCGAGTACAACATGCTCAACACACTTAGATCAATCGTTCATCTAATCGGAATCTGCAAATGCCGAAAACTGGAGTTTCGAAAAGTTTTAGTTGGCCATGGTAGTGAGTGTAGCTTGTGACGTAAAGCTGCTACACTGTCTGGAATAGCTAGGTAAGCAAATTCTTCACTTGTGTAAGTATTCGTTTTGCGATTCCCAGGAAATTGCCCTTTCCCCAATGTAGAGCAATCTTGGAGTTGGTATATTTAGTTGGGGGATGTGGGGTGCAAAGTCCCCCACTGTGTTTTAAAAGCAGAAGAGTGTGTTTAGGTTTTAAAGTTGTTGAATTATGTGAGCATGTAGGGGTTTATATATTTTCATTCTATGTGTGTGTGTTGTATGTTAGTATAGGGAAGGTGTGGGACAAACAAAATGTTTCAATTTAGTTGTATTCAGGCTTTTTAGTTTTTGATTAGGTGATTGATCTATCAAAATGTGTCGAGCATGTTGTACTCAACATTTTGATCATTCATTCATCTAATATAGACCCGAGGGGGTTAGGGCTACCAGCTGGTTCAGTGATTACTTCTGTAAGTGCCACAAAGCAAAAATTTATCTGGTTTAAAATCACACACATTGAGATCCGGTCAACCAGATAGCTTATTTCTGTTTTATTATCTGAATACATTACTTGAAGAACCACAGGTGGAAAAATGTGTTCCAGTCTTAAGTTCTGTGTCAATTAAATCAAAGAAATTACAATATTTGTAAAGGTACTAAGAGTAATCCATAATTCATACATCTTACTGTCCTATGTACTCTGGATGTTCCATTTTGGATTTGGAAAATTCTGGCTGCTAAAACTAGTTAACTAGTTCAGTTCTTTGAAAGTGTTAACAAGGCCACGGATAAAGGCATGCAGTCCACACACCATAATTTGAAACTTGTAGGGACCTTTCATACTATACTGTCAAAAATAGGATTATTGACAAACTCTAAGCTCCATTACCCATAAGCAGTTCACTGGATAGCTAAATGACTGTTAGATACAAGCTATATACCCTTCAGCTTGGAATATTTACTCTAGCCACAAAAACAACACTAGTGCTGCCCACAGAGATCTCTCTTGGACTTCCTCCTCTTTGGCATATTTACATATATATTCCATTGAAAGGAAATCTGTTATTTAAGGACTAAAGCTACTAAGTTTTCAAAGATTTCAAACTGGGAGTGGTTAGCAAATGAAATCCCATTCTGATACCTACTCTTCAGCAAGGGCTTGACCAAACAAATATTTGGTGTGCGAAACTTTGGCTATTCCTCAAAATCAGGACACATGGAAAAGTTTTCTTTCATAAATCTCACATCAGTGCTGCATACAATATAGTCTCATCAAGTCTTCAGGGACATGAGTGCCTATATTAATAAAGTCGTCTTTGACTGATGTGGTTAGGAAATCCTTCATACAACGTATCCTTTATGGTAATGCCTAAATGTCTAATGAAGTTATATTCCTACTTTACACCTCCTGTACTTAATCCATTAGTGAAAATGCCAACTTCTGCATGTACCATGATAAATACCTAAGTCAATACAAGAGATATCAAAGTTTCCGTAATAAAAATACCTCTGGTCTTATTACCCTTAGCTATTCTCAGAGACTACAAGTTCTGTCCCTTTGCTCAGTCTCATATAGACTGATGAAGAATGGTTCCTGCTTAGCTTTCCATGCTGTTAATGATCTTGCATGCTTTGAATTCCTTCCTCTAAGTAAAACCAGTGGCAAAGCAAACACCCACTCTCTGCTTCTTCTTCTTCTTCTTCTTCTTTCGTCTTTTCACGGTTAGAGGTCGCCACAGCGGAACTATGGTCTGCTAATGATTGGCAGTAGATTTTTACAGTGCCGAGGTGCCAGCCCGACACCCAACCTTCAATGATGGCATGCCCATTCACACATGTCTTTTGAACTATAGTCGTAAATTTGTACTGCTACATTAAGAATACCAGCAAGCATGGCAGATATTCCAGACAATGCATTCCCATTTCTTGGAATAGACTTACCTTAAATATCAAGCAGTATATTTCCCTTGCAATCTTTAAAGCCATTTTGAAATACAGGATGGGTGATCACATATTTTTCAACTAGGATGTCTGTGAAAAAACTCCTTATTGGTGGACACTATTAATCTCCCACTGATGCTATATGAAATGACTGAGCTACTTGATGTCCTGCTTGGCCATAAGCTTAACAAGAACCTGTAAATTTATTTCTTTAATATATTTGTATAAGACAGCAGACCTCTTGGGCTGCAGTGATGCTTTAATGAGGTGATGTCTGGGAATGAAAAACTGCTACTGTCCACGGAGTCAGCAGATCCATAATTCAATAATCTCTCCAGAGGCTAGGAAACCAAAACAGCAACATGACAGTTTGACATGGCTCTGTGAACACACACATAGTGAGACAGTTTCTAAGACTGCATGTGTTAGAAATTCTCATACACACACACTAATTTTTTCCGACATTGTATGACTTTGGCCTAGGCCATAGCTGAAAAGTATTCTCAGATCAACTGAGACAAATTCAAAATAAAATAAATCTCTCTCCCTTTTTATTCTAAGTCCGCAGTGCAGCAAAAGATTTTCTGTCTAGAAACTTTTTTGCACATCTGCCAATAATCCTCCCTGATCCTCCTTGATATACTATTCTTTTTTATGTGTTACTTTGCATTTGACTTAGAATTTATACCAGACATACTGTACTTCAATCAACTACCGAGAATGATTGACACTTTGCGAATAACAGAATCACAGTACCTGAATATTTAACTGATGAAGACCTTCCTTGTGTTTAGATACTCAAAATGAGAACCTTTTTCTCATTTCTACTCTCTGTGTAGTAGTTGTACTGAAATCCTTAATGATTTTTTGGTCATTATCTGTTATGCCTAGGAAAGGTTTTCACTTGTGCTCTGTTTGGTACAGGCATATCTTAAGTACTGATTTATTTTGTTGATGCACTTTATTTTCCAGAAAAATCGATCCACCGTTTCTGTTACTGGCAAGGCTAACTATTTGAGCATTTTGAAGGTGTCTAAGTTTAACAAAGATAGGTACTTCACTTGTGCAAACAAATTATAACTGTGCAAACAATCATTCTTTTTAAGTACTAGCAAACACAAACTAAAGACTAAAATTCTCACTACAGTCTTAGAAATGTGTTTAAACAAGCTAACCTCTGCCTCCAGGGTAGTTTGCCTTCTAAAATCACTGCAGTAGTCACCATAAGGTTAATTTAAATGACTAGTTTAACTGTGACTCTCTTAGCAACTCAAGATAATGTTCAGTACTTTGTCTACAAGCAATAATTATGAACTTTTGAACATTGGGATTTAATACACTTCTTTATATTTCCCCTTTGTTTATCTTCATGTTTGTGTATGTTATACTCATGAGGAATGTTGATATCTATATTACATAAGTTACTTGCATACCATTTCATATACATTTTTAGGTACCAATTTTGTCTTTGTGTACAATCTATAGCTATGTAAGTTACTGATGTTCTCTTCTACTCATTTCTAAATATTGTGGGTATATTTTCAGTGTTCTGCTCAAGCACATGCTTTTTCACTGTGTACATTTGCTTTGCTAATATATTTCCTATTCATAGTTAAGTTGTAGGGCTAAACAATCAGTGTGTGAGCCACTACAATGTTAGGCAATAACCCATATTCAGACATTCCCAGCAGCCTCAAGGATGGAAATACAGCATGGAGAGGGGGCATTTCAGGTTGTCTGCCAATTACTTAGGTTTACCTTGAAGCTGGCAAGGATGTTGCTCAGCTTCATATGTAGTGTTCATTGGAGGGTACTCGGAAATTTGATATTTTGTGCCTTTGTGGGTTTACCTGTAATATGGCTGAGAAAAGGTCCTGCACCATTCTACTCACTCATTTAACAAACAGATGGATAACTGGAAACATATTTGACAAATAGTCCCCTCTGTTCAGTTTTAGTCAAATTTGTAAGCCTGTAAAGTACTTTTTCAAAGATCAGTCAAGTGCCTGTTTTGTTCTACCATATGTAATGATCAAATCACAATTCATCATGTGTTGCATCCTGTGGCTAACGTGTATGTGCAAAACGTGTCTCACATCCTGATATACATCTTATCTTATGTGAGTAGAAACATGGCAAATTTATTGTCTGGATGCTATTTCTTTTGATGATTACCTGAACTCAAATCAAGCTTTCTTCAAACAAAAAAAACTGTTTAATTCACTGATACTATCCTTTAGAAATCACATTAAGTATTTCTTTTTGTATAGCCTTGGCTCTGAAGGGATAAGAATTGACTGATGCAATTTCCAAGTTTTGATAGTAAACAATACTTTTACACCCCCTGCCCACCATCAAGGAAACCAACAAATATTCTGTTAAGGGTTTCCTTAATTTAAAGCATACTTCTCAACTGTCCAGATTCTCGCAGAGTGTTCACATTTTTGCCTTATATTTTTGGTCTATTCCTCATAAAATTTGTGGTTTTCTGGATTTTTGTGGCAAATCAGGGAGGATTCAATTCATTATATGATGATAGGCATTGGAGTTTCACACTTCAGACCCTTCAGAAAATGTATGGCAACACAAGACCTTTATTGAAGCAACTTTCTAAGTTTATAAGTGCAATATTTAAAATTTGTCCCTATTTTTGGCTTTGTCCAGATTGCTTGTGCCAAGTGGTTGAGAGCTATGATTTAAAGGTCAATATTTTTTTAAACAAACAGAACAAAGAAAACTGTAAACACAATAAGTTTAATCATGCAGTCTGCTAGTTATTCTCATCCTTCAAACCACCCTGATAAAATAATAAATTGGATGTGATACTTCCAAAAGTGGTAAACCTGTATCAGCAGAATAAATATACTTATTTTCACCCACAAGGTACATTGATAAATGTATAATTTGGAAAGAAAGAAAGAGGTTCATGCATTTGCAGATGAAGTCCATGCCAATTTTCATTTGAAATCAATATTTGTGCTTTTACACAGGTCAGCAAGATACTGAACATTTCTCATTGTTCCACTAAAAATGTAATACAGAGTTTAGCTTTTTAAAAACAAAATGTTTATTAAGTTTAAGTATAAAACATTTATCCAATGTACATTTAGCATAATTCAAATTACAAAGCACGTTACCATCTTTAAGGGCAAAAGCACTGGTGTTGAGTTTTTGCAATATGCTGTGTTACTTGTTGGTAGCACTTGCAGTCCTTGAATATAGAAGTTTTCACTTGTACTGCAAATGACTGCCATGGACATTATTTTTTTATTTATTTTATTTTTTAATCTATCAGTTCCTTTATTAAGTTTACTGTATAGTTGCACTTGTGTGCCAAGAGTTCTAGTACAACAGGAATTATTATGAATGATATTTAGGATGAAATACCATAAAATAACATTTACACAACATTAAAAATGTTTGTTTTTTTGTATGTCTTGAGTGTAGGTAAGGAGCAGTGATTCTATGGAGTATTATATTTTTATCAGCAGCATCTTTATTGAGTTTACTGAGTCTTTGTTAGCAAACTTGTATAGTTACACAATAAAGACTTTTTCAAAGGATCATTTCTTCAAAAGGGTTTCACTTGCCTTGAAGCTGTGCAACCACTACGCAGGTTATATTAAATATGTTATCAACAGCCACTGTCATCCTGATTTTTTGAAGCTTGCTTTCAACAAAACAGTCCACTGAAGAAGCCTGCTGTTAATGTACCACACCTATATTGTTTGTACTTTATGTATATTTAGTTTTAGGTGACTGTTACTCCATGTAAAGAAGTATTCCCTTACTCCTGAGGCTGAGAGATACCATACTGGTATATTTAGAGTTGTCGGGATGTGAGAGGTAATATATTGATTCTTTTGTCAATAATATGAAACGTGGTATTAAATCAAATACGGAGTGACCATGTATGCAAGTCCTCAATACCACTGCAGCTGATCAAACACACCATCTTCTCACCTGTCCTCCTTCCCTGAGAGCCAGTTTACATGTCTGCTATGTGACACCATTTTGGTTATTTAGCTGGGTGAGTGAAATGGCTTCTATTCTATTTAAGAAAAAAAAGTAGTGTAAACTCTAACAGACATGACTAAGACTTCAGAGAAAATATGCTAGAATGAAGTAATAAAGATGAAATAATTGCGTACTGCTTCTTCATCAATCTGTGTCAGTCTTTAGAAGGATCAGTAAATGGAAAGTAGGAAAGCCAGAGCTACTGATAAGGTTTCCATATGAGAGTTTTTAAACTGCCCACTGCAATGCTTATTCTGCTATAGCCATATGCATGCCAACCATTAGGCTTAAACATTGTCAGACATATTGCAATGAACCATCTTCATTTCCACTGAAATTTGTATGTTATCAGGCATACTCATTTTGTCACCTGTGCTAGCGAAATGCATAAATCTTTCATTCTTTATGCGGTAACATCATGCAGACACATAGAATATGCACTGGAAATGTTGGCTTTTTCCTATACTCAGCAGTCATATTTTTATTAGGCAGAGCATTAGTGTCAAAACTAGTTGAGTGCTTTGTAAAAGCGAAGTTTCTGAATGATACTTCAATGAACTGCACTTATCAAAATCAATCTTCCCAAAGGCAGGTCACTTCTGCTGAGTGGAAGAAAGTTTATTTTCATTTTATAAACTGATAGAAAACATAATTCATGTGTGTGTGTGTGTGTGTGTGTGTGTGTGTGTGTGTGTGTGTGTGTGTGTGTGTGTGTGTGTGTGTGTGTGTGTTGGCAGGGTCATGGAATACATAGGAAAAAATATTACCTGTGAAGAAAAGGTTAATTCCTGTATACAACTGACAAGCCATCAATAGAACTGTGTGCAGATCTGACAGATTTATGTCTGCACAGATGTGATTAAATTCCTTCAGATAATGGTTGCCAAGTTGGTATAATATACGTCATACAGCTAATCAGGAAACAGTAATGGGGTTTAACAGAGGATGGAGGAGGAAAATGTGACAGATATTCAAACAGGATGTGCATGAATGACGTTCAAGAGAATCTCATTTATTGGAGAACATGCTCTCTTTTCAAACAGTGGTCCCTTGACTGTATGCAGTAAGAATCTCAGCAGACACACTAGAAAAATATTGTTATTGAAGAATTGCAAACTAATGGAAGACTGTCAACAAAACTGATGTCATTACTAGCAATGGATAGAATATTGAAGGTGTTATGGAACAATAATAAAAGTATCTTGGAACGATGAGACAAACTCAGTACAATATAAAGTAAGAAAAAGTGTTTTATCATAACAGTGTTAGCTGTATATATAAAATGAGAGAGAAAGAGACACACACACACACACACACACACACACACACACACACACACACACACACACACACACACACATATAATTATCAGTGGCTGTGTAAGCTTTCATAATCCATCAAATCCACTCCCAGATGAGTAGTTTCATTCACTGTAGTTGTGCAACACTGAAGTTAATATATATATATATGTATATATATATATATATATATATATATATATATATATATATATATTTATATATATATATATATATATATATATATATATATATATATATATATATATATATATATATATATATATATATATATATATATATATATATATATATATATAGATATATATATATATATATATAAAGCATTATGGTGATAATGACAATGCTTCCATGAATATGTCATATTCTTATTTTGATAATTGCCATGTTATGTGTGCCATTGGAATTCTACAGTGACCAGAAACCAAGGGAAACTGTAGGTTTTCCTTTTCTGTAATAATTTTACATTTGAAGATATTTTTATCTTATTTTATTCTTGGTGCAATCAGTGTTCTAGCATTGAAATAACAGACTATCAACTACAAATAACACATTTGTATATCATATTGTCAACAGTTAATGACACATTCTTACATGTAGTTATGGATATATAGATAGACCAAAAATATTGATTGTGTACCTACTAGTAGGATGATAAAAATAAGATTTAAAATTACATTATTAGGATTGTCCTGCTGTACAAGTCCATTACTGTTAATGTTTTCTGCTTCAAGATCAAACAAGATTATTTTTACTAAGCTAGCCTTTCTGTGAAGATGTTGATGTTTTACTACTGTTTGTGGTACCAGCAAACTGCGCTAAGTGGCCGGCTGAGGCAGCAGAAGTGTTTGGTGGGGGTTGTTAAAGGTAACTTTCTTTTCATTATAGGGTGAGAGCTATAAGTCATTCTACTGGGTATATTCTAGCAGAAGTTGACTGCAGAGCATGACCAAAAGAAGCCTTGATTTTTACATCCTCGTCAGAGGACTACTATAAACAGAAAATAATGGGACAAGGACACCTCCTGCATAGTAAATGTACCATTTGTATACTTGGCTATAGGTTGGGCCTCTGTGATCCACCGAGTCAGCCATAGTGTATATAAGATGGCCAGTAAGGTCACCCTCTACAAAGGAAGAAATTACAGCCTACAAGGGGCACAGTGAGTGAAAGCACAACATTGTGGTACTGAATAGAGGCAAAAAGGTGTTTGAGGTGACTATAGGTAAGGAGGACAACACTGATCAGCCATGACCCAGCTGAGAGGAGACATGATGAGCTCAGTACTAGGTGTTCCAAAAGAGTAATATAATAAAGTATATTAAGTAAAAACAATACTGCCCTGATTTTTTCAGGGAACAGGTACAACAGTTTGGATGCCTTTCCTGATTTGGAAAAAATAAACATGTTGAGTCATCAAGGTATCTTAGAACAAGATGGCTGGCTTGCCTTTATTTATTTATTTTTTTTAGACATGGTACTGAGAATGTAATTTCAAAGTAAACATGAAAGGGATATTATCAGTATTATAAAATCACTAGCACTGATCAAAGTTTGCTTTTACTTTGAAATAACATTCTAATATATCAATATGTTAAAAGTGGATAAAAAATAGTCTATTTATACACAAGTTTGCTTATTCTAAGAAAACAAAATAGTTAAGTTTGTCAAACAAAAGCAGCTGTTGCAGTACATCTCAAGCAAGAGTAGGAGAGCCAAGCAAAGTGTTGCCTTGGTATATGCTGTTTTGGAATGTGTTTAGAGAGATAAGTAATCTGTTCAAAGAATAAGCCACACCTTCAAGGAAGTTCAACCCTATGAAGTACTAATAATGGAGAACATTTGTAGTGTTATGTCTTCTAGCATGTTAAACATAAACACTGCAAAAGATGTTTCTGAACATGGTTGACCCTACAAAGACAGTGAAAGAAAAGATCATTAATTATCTAAAGCAAAAGCAGCCTTGCTGAATGCAAGCTGCTCCCACCTTCAAGCAGTGGACTGTATTCCCCTGTTGTAATGTAAGAGTCACTACTGCCTTGGAAAAGGGGGCTTACTCCCACACATCCTTTTTGACAAGGAGAAACCATTCAAATGGCACAAGTCCTTCAATGAACTACACTCATTAGATTTCATCATACTCCATCGTGGTTTCACTAGTGAGTCTCAGATGAATGTAGCTTCACAAAACATTACTTTAGTACAGCAGAAAGACCCCATTTGGTATGCCACAGGTACATATATTGTCACCTTGAATTACTTTATTAATCTCTAGTTTTAGTATTCCCTTTGTTAAGCACTTAATTTATAATTTCATTCAAGGCATAGCCAATAATTTTGGAACTGTACCTAAACATCCAAAATGTAGCCACTAAAACTCTCCAAAATAGAAACTTAAGTATCTCATGTGATATAAACTTCATCATTTTCTATTATGCTTTGTGGTTCATGTTTCCAGTGTTTTTTAGCTACCTCAGTATTATAATATTTGCACAATTCCAATGCAACAGTCTTGCCACATTATTTTGCCTTTCATTATACAGTTCTCCTGCTATTAGTATATCACAACCAGCCACAAGGTTTTACAAAACTTGCATTTGTCTGTTACTCCCACATGTTCAATAGACTTTGTAAACAAATGTGTACGTAGCCAACTATCGTGGGCCACCAGTATTAACCTTTCATCTTCTGGTTTAAATTCACCTCTCCTTAACCATTCCTGCATGCGATCCTGATCAACATCAGATTTTTCCAAGAGTGTTCTATATTTGCAACTATATTTATGCATTCTCCACATTTCTTGCCTTCTCATCTGATCCTGCACCTTATATGTTTTTTTCTTTTGTTTTTGGGCACATTCACTTGCTGCTTGATTTTTATATACTTCTGGTTTGAGTTCCATTCCCACATGATGCCAATATGCTTCTGCTAAACTAAGCAGGGAAGACATCTTAGACTTATTCTCATCATGTTTCAAAACTTTCACTATGTTAGCGTCTTGTGAGGTCAGCAAATATGTATGCAGTCCCATGATTGCATATCTATATGTGATATCAATTACAAAGAGGCCCATACCTCCTTCAGAATGGGAAATATATAATCTTGGTATGCACTGATTTATATAAATCATTTGATGAGCATAAAGCATCCTTCTTATTTTCCTGTCTAACCTATCCAACACCTTTTTGGGGCCAGTCAATCCACCTCAAAAGTGTAATTAGGACAGAAAGAGCAAATTTGTTTATAGTTTGCAATTTGTTCCTAGATGTCAACGCTATTTTAAGTATTAATTTTAGTCTTCTAAAATATTCCTGAGTTTTATTTGCATTTGTTTTATTGTTGATCCTTCATTAATTTCCAAATATTTATATACTCCCTCTTGCTAAAGCTCTTTTATATCACATTCCTATCCCAAACTGATATTTTCTTGGTACTGCAGCTTTCCTGATTTAAAGGCTGCTTTTGCACATTTAAGAAGACCAAATGACATTCTTATATCATCTTAAAAAGTTTTGACCACTTGCAGTTGTGGTTTCAGTTCCTCATCTGATGAAGTATACAGTTTTAAATCATCTACAAAAAAAGATGAGGTGTCTTTACAGTTTGTTATTTCCTGGGAGCCAAATTGTAGCCATGACTTAATCTATTAAGTAGACAACTTAATTGGTTAAGGGCAAGACAAAAGTGCTGCAGTGACAGAGTCAACCTGGAACATCCCCCTTTGAATTTTTATCCCTGGAATAATAATTTGTCTTTTTCATAGCTTAACTGCAAAGTGGCTTGCCACTGTTTCATGGTTGCTGTAATGTAATCGATCAGTGCAGGGTGTATCTTATACATTTTTAAGCACTCTTTTATCCATGAATGTGGGATACTGTCAAATGCTTTTTTGTAGTTTATCCATGCCATACTTAAATTCTTCCCCTTTTTACAGTTCTCCATCATGACTTTAACAACAAATGATCCTCCGTTCCATATGACTTTCTTTTATTACCCTTTTGTTCTATTGCAATGATTGAATTTTCTTCTAAATGATGGTAAACTCTTTCTGCATCAATTCCAATGTATATGTTATACATCATTGGAGGGCAGGTTATTAGTCTATAGTTTTTAGGATAGCTTGCAGGTTTGCTCATAAGTAGGAGTATTGGTTTTCCTGTGGTTAGCCAGGTTGGTGTCTGTTCAGGGTGTGCATATAAATAGTTCTTACTCATGGTTAAATCTTCATCTAAAGATGTCAATACTTTTAGCCAGAAATTAGGTACTGCATCTGGGCCTGGGTTTTTCAGTTAGAGGCGTTTCTTAACTTTGTTTCAATCTCTCTGGCTGTTACTTCATCTCATTTCATATCCCGTACATTTTAACTTCTTATTCTCTCTTTTACTTTTATCCATTTAGCATTTTTGTTATGTTCCACAGGATCTTCATATATATTTCTCCAAAATATATCTATTTCTTCTTTTTTGGTGATGTTTCAATTCGTTTTGCATTGTTTCCAAATTATCTATAAAACTTTTTTTGGGTCATCAATAAATTGTTTATTTTGTACTTTTCCTTTATATTTATCTACATTATCTTCTAAGTTTCTCTACCTCTGCTGATATTTTTAGTTTATTTGCAATAGTGCAAGATAAATCCTGATTTGTTGTGATACTGCACATTGCTTTTATCACATCTATCTTTCTGAGTATTTTTGTTGATCTGTTCCCTCTTCCATACTCTTCTAACAGTGACACTTCCTGTCTTAATTGCTTTATAATTTTCTGTATTCAATACCTCCTTTATGGCATTCTATGTCTCCCCTTCCTTTCCCTTACTGCCCTGTGTTTTGTAGTAAGACTTTATCTGTCATTAATTTAACTGCACAGCAATATATCCTATTTACTGCTGTTATATAACATGAATTTCTATGGACAGTCCTAATTACTGTATCCATTTGTTTTATCAAACTTCGAACTTTCTGGGTTTTGTTAACTTTCTGTAGTCTATTTCTTTCATTGATCTTAATATGTCTGTCCATTTCTATTAAATCAAACATCTCTTCTCTTAGATCGTTTTCTTCTAAATTGAGGGAACATTATTTGTTCTCTATTTCCTGTGGGCATTCTATAGACAGTTCTAAAGCATCAAATCCTGTACCATTTATCTATTCCACTTTGGTGCATTTTATTCATTCTTAATTTCCTGTTATGGTTACTTTGGATTTCTTTTATTTTATTTTTTCCTGTGGATATATCATTATACTTTGTAAATATGCATGGAGACTCTTGTGATGTCTCTTTACTTTTGCTGTTTATATTTCCTATTTTATATTGTTATATTGTCATGTTACATTGTTATGTTTATTTCTCTGTATTGCAGCTTTTCTCCCCAGGCCTCCACTGAAAATGGGCTCTTTATGGCCCAGTGGACATTCCTGGTAAAAAAATGCTAATAAATAAATAAAATAAATCTTCCTATGTCATCCATTGCTCTTTCATATGGGAATTCACTGACCTATCACTCCACAACATTGACCTCCCCTTGATGTGCAACTCTAGCTGAACATTTTACTGGTTTCCTATGAAAGGCTTCAAACTATCTTCATATGGCAACTTCTCATATGTTTTTCACTCCACTGGTTTCTCCTTAATTTTAGGATATATTGCTATATACTGTTGTGGTGTTTTCTGAGTTAGATTTTCTACACTAAATCCTTCACTTTGTAGGTACTCCATAAACTCAGTTTCTATTTCTTTAACTTCTCCATTACTAATCCTCTTTTCTACTTTTCCTCTTTGGTTTCTTATTTTTTGTATTATAAAATGTTTCATGTCCAGATGCATTTGCCTGTATTTCTCTTCAAATATTTTTGGTGCTACTCTTTTTGTATTGATTAGGTTTGTTTTATCCTTTGCATAAATATTGTGCCATATTAAATCTCTTTTTCTTTCTCATGTCCATATTTCTTCTTCAGATATCTCCTGATACATTTCTTCTTACTTTGGGGGAATGTTCCATCATGCTGTGATGTAAACAGTGTTAGACTTTCTACACTAAATCCTTCACTTTGCAAGTATTCCATACTGTCAACTTCTATGTTTTTTATTTCTAGTTTACTAATCTTCTCTTCTACATTCAATCTTTGTGATCTTATTTTTTTATTGTGAAATTGTCCATATCTTGAAGCTTTTGATTGTATTTCTCTTTGAATATCTTTCAGGCTGTCCTTTTTTGCATTGATTAATTTGACTTTCTTCTTTGCATAAATATTGTACCATATCAGATCTCTTTTTCATCCCCATGTCCATATTTCTTTTTTATACATTTCAAAAGTCTTTAGATTTTGTCTTTTTTATATTCTCACACTTCCTCTCATGCTTCTTTTTCCAAATTGATCAAGGTTTCTTGGTCTATATAATGTTTTTCACAAATCTGTTGTATTAATGAAAACATTTTATTTGATGCTGCTGATAGTTTTTTTTTGCGGAAGTATTTTTCTTTCCTCTAATTTCTCTCAGTCTTTTTGTATATCTTCTGCCTAGAAATTCTGGGCTTCTTGCATAATAGCAACAATACATAACTTCTTTCTTATCACTAGTAGTCCATTATATCATCGTTATGGCTCTTTCTTGGCCTATCAGTTTTTGTGAATTTTGTGGATTGCTACTTTCTTCTATAAGAGGAGAGCCATCCTCCCCCTGTGCCTGGCCTAGCCCCATTGTAGGAATGTTTTGGTATCTTGAGGATTCTACACTGTCATTTTTCCAGCCCTAGCACTAGTGCACCTACCAGGATTGGACACTTTTTTATCCTGGAGCCTGTGCACCTAGCTATGTTTTTTTTTATTTTTAACCTACTTCTGTGCATGATATATGGCATATAAAATATTCTGTATATATCAGTATCATCTTGATGAGATTTTGTGAAAAATAGGGTCCACCTCATGAAGATACTCACCAAGACTTGATGATTAATTCAATTCCAGCAATACTACTCTCTTTTGCTTGCTGACTTACCTCTCCCTTTAGACCCTTATATATAGTAAGTATAGCCATGTGTTCTTCCAGTTTCCTTAATGCCAAAAGTTAGATTCATTTTAGCGGCCTTTTGCAATTATTGCAGTTTGAGCTAGACAGATTAATATTTTTGTCCCCTTTAGAAGGAAAGCTGTGCTTTATGATTTAAAATAAAACACATTAGGCAAGCCACAAAAATAAATAAATTGAAAAAAGCAAAGTGAACGGACCAGGTTTAAGTATGAAAACTGTATTTCTAGAAACAATTCAACATGCATGCAGGATTACGGAAAATGTTTATCCAAGTTTTTAATTAGATTGCTTTCTACCAAATTGTCACTTATTTACTGCATTAGAAAGTCTAACATTAAATATTGAAAACTGTGTCATATTCACATATGGATGGGCAATTTGTAAATAATCCATGTAAAATACTTTTATCTAACAAGTTTTACAAAAATACAGCCCTATATATCCTGCATTATATTCCTCCGACTACATGATTTGACAATAAAAACCCCAGGCTGATCTTTCCCAAACTGTCCATAAGGCTTTAACGTCTTCATAGCAGAACGTTTTCTTACCTCTCCTTCTTGCACATGTTTTGAAAATGGTTATGGGGCTGCCAGGAATTATTGATGAAGAAGAAACAAAATAATGCACTGCCCTAAGATGACAAGGGAATGAAAGCTTGTCAGACTTGCTGGCTTATGTGTTATAAATGAGATTGCCTCCAGTGAACATTTTGATAGAGAGAGAGTATGAGATGTGAAAACTAATGATACCCTTAAAAAGGAAATATTCGTCATACATTGAACAATGTCTAATCTGACAGTGAAAAGTGAGATAAGCGCTCATTGATTCAGCATGGTTTACTTACTCCCTTTCATTTCCTTACCTTCTGCATGCTTGTCTGCTTGTTTTTTTTTTTGTTTGTTTATTTAGTACAAGTCTCTGTAGAGTCCTATAGTATTCAGAAAGGAAGAAGGCAGGACATGGTCTATAGTGACAATGCTTTTATCAATAACTTGACTTAGTTTAAGAGCTAAAACATAAGGCACAACTGCAGTTTTCTTAGCTGTCTTGCATATTTATATCTAACTTGTCACAATTAGTAATGCTTCTGTACATTGTTGGGCATTGAACAGTGGTTTTTTTTTTGTAATCATACTGGCATTCCAGATAAGTAAGATGTAACAGTTTTCACTGTGTATTGTGCTTCTGTTTTCCTGTGAAGTACATAAGTGACTGGAGAGAGCTCAAACTCTGCTATTATACACTTTATCCTGGAGTTGAGTTTTTGAAAAGAATGCCAGTAAAAAAAACATACCTGTATAAACTTTGCACAATTCAGATATAGATGTATTGTCTTTCATGCAACAATTCCTAAGAGTGGTGGAAAAAAAAAAAACAACATGCAGCTTGAGTTCCTCTGTATCAGTCCCACAGCTTTGATGCAGTCTTTAGGAATATATAAACACAGAGGGAAAGGCAGTAAAGTGCTGAGGCTATCTGGCACTACAGTTCTCCTTTTCTTTTATCTTCATACCTATTTTTGGGGGGGGGGGTTGAGAGGGCAGTGAATTATTTATTTTGTACTAAATGACATTCCTCTTGTTGCGTTGGAATTTACAGACTTCAGACTTTGCAGGTGTTTTTGACTCTACATTCATATCCAAAGGTGATTGCGGAACACAAACTCCAGTTACCTAGAATCATGAATTTCTGCACAAACCCAAGAAACTAAGTCCACTTTTAAATAAAGTAATTGAAGGGATCTTTCCATTGTAATGTTAGTCTGTTGCACAGAGCTTGAAGAGACTGTGATACAAATGTTTTAAGCAAATTTGTTCTACACAGATACATGTCGAACTGCAGAACATTATACCTTGTAGCTTTTTAATGTTTTATAAAGTTCTAATCTGAGAGTTATTTTTAATATGACACAGTTAAAAGCTCTGTAAGCCAGACATACCCTTCCTTTTATGTGATTTTTACATGTACTGTATAGTTTTCATATGAAAATCTAGCAACATAGACCATATCCCTCTGTAATTTAATACATTTAGTGAATTTCCTTTGGAGAAACTCGTGTGTTTGCAAATCATATTTTCTTTAATGGCAAAATGCTTATTCATATTCTAATATGGTTCATATAACAGCCAGGTAAACGATGGCCAGCATTACTGGGTCTCTAAGTTAGAAAATATTTAACACAAGTCTTTCAGTCTTAATGGGTTGCTTCTTGCCTGCAGGTTGCCTTTTTTTCTAAAGATTAAGCTGCAGGTAATCCAAAGAACCAAGTCTCTAATTTTTAGTTTCAGCACTTGAAGAGTAGAATTATTCAGATTTCTTTGTAAATTCTGAGCACAAATGTCTATCATATAGAACCTTATATTTGTATGTTAACAGCAAGGACTTTGCTCATTGTCAAAACATGTATCTCACCACAATTATTCAGTGTTTCCTAATATTTTGAATACATTATAAATCCTAATTGTAATGTCATCACATATTTAAAAAGCAAACAATAGATGCAAAGAAGGAATGGGGAAAAAAAATTAAAAATGATCAGACCAAGGACTGATCCTAGAGGAACTCCCTGGTATACTTTAGTTCATTCTGAAGAGTGTTACTCTTGTAAATCTGTTAGTTGAGCAGTCTGCAATCATCTCAGTATAACTGTGCTAACATTGGATCCCTACTCTATGGTGCACACAGGTAAATTACCTCAACTGTGATGCAAGCATCCTGAGTTCAGTTAGCATGTCCAACACTGGATCAACCTGACAAGGTGGGCTGGGTTTCAACAGCTTTAGTCAGCTTGATCATCCTGGGGGTGGTGAGGAGGGGTAGGAAATGGGGTCATTGCAGATACTGGTGCACTTGATCCCTGGGGAGGGAATAATGATGTGCAGGAGGTACAATCTACAAGGGGGCAGGGCATTAGCAGAGCTGCACAAAAGTGGTGTGAGTGATAATGCCACAATGCCCATTGCATACTAAGCATTTGGACAATGTGCATACACTCAGGGAAGGGGTTAAGACATAAGGGAAAAACAGAACCTTATTAGTTGTATGAGGTATGAGGCTGGTCCTGTGTGCCATGATTAGTAGTATGAGGCTGGTCCTGTATGCCATGATTAGTAGTATGAGGCTGGTCCTGTATGCCATAATTAGAGGCATGAGGCTGGTCCTGTATGCCATGACTAGTAGTATGAGCTGGTCCTGTATGCCATGATTAGAAGTATGAGGCTGGTCCTGTGTGCCACGATTAGTAGTTTGAGGCCAGTCCTGTATGCCATGATTAGCAGTATGAGACTGGTCCTGTATGCCATGATTAGTAGTATGAGGCTGGCCCTGTATGCCGTGATTATTAGTATAAGGCTGGTCATGTATGCCGTGATTAGCAGTATCAGGCTGGTCCTGTATGCCATGATTAGTAGTTTGAGGCTAGTCCTGTGTACCATGATTAGTAGTTTGAGGCTGGTCCTGTATGTTGTGATTAGTAGTATGAGGCCGGTCCTGTAAGCTATGATTAGTAATATGAGGCTGGTTCTGTGTGCCATGATTGGTAGTTTGAAGCTGGTCTTGTGTGCCAGGATTAGTAGTATGAGGCTGGTCCTTTACGCTGTGTTTAGTAGTATGAGGCTGGTCCTATATGCTGTGATTAGTAGTATGAGTCTGGTCCTGTATGCTATGATTAGTGGTATGATGTTCGTCCTGTATGCTGTGATTAGTATTATGAGGCTGTTCTTCTGTGCCATGATCAGTGGTATGAGGCATGTCCTGAGTGCCATGATTAGTGGTATGAGGCTGTTCCTGTATGCCATGATTAATAGTTTGAGGCTGGTCCTGTATGACATAATTAGTGGGATGAGGCTGGTCCTGTATGCCATGATTAGTAGTATGAGGCTGGTCCTGTATGCCATGATTAGTAGTATGAGGCTTGTCCTATATTTCATGATTACTAGTATGAGACTAGTTCTGTATGCAATGATTAGTAGTATGAGGCTGGTCCTGTATGCTGTGATTAGTAGTATGAGGCTGGTACTGTATGCTGTGATTAGTAGTATGATTCTGGTTCTGTATACCACGATTAGTAGTATGAGGCTGGTCCTGTATGCCATGATTAGCAGTATGAGTCTGGTCCTGTATACCATGATTAGTAGTATGAGGCTGGTCCTGTGTGCCATGATTAGTGGTATGAGGCTGGTACTGTGTGCCATGATTAGTAGTGTGAGTCTGGTCCTGTATACCATGATTAGTAGTGTGAGTCCGGTCCTGTATACCATGATTAGTAGTATGAGGCTGGTCCTGTATACCATGACTAGTAGTATGAGGCTGGTCCTGTATACCATGATTAGTAGTATGAGGCTGGTCCCGTGTGTCATGATTAGTGGTATGAGGCTGGTCCTGTATGCCATGATTAGTAGTATGAGGCCGGTCCTGTATGCCATGATTAGTAGTTTGAGGCTGATCCTGTATGCTGTGATTAGTAGTATTAGGCTGGTTTTGTATGCCATGATTAGTAGTTTGAGGCTGGTCCTGTATGCTGTGATTAGTAGTATGAGGCTGTTTCTCCTCGCATTGATTAGTAGTTTGAGTCTGGTCCTGTGTGCCATGATTAGTAGTTTGAGGCTGGTCCTGTGTGGCATGACTTACTGCAATGGCTATGAGTATACTTGGAGTAAGTCTTGGGGAGGACAATTTGGTTTAGTAGACTGAGTGGATGAAATGATGGTCGGTTATGTGGTAGCCAAAAATTGGGGAAAAATGGTGTTAACATCCAGTATTGTTAGGTTGTAATTAACACATCATTAGTCAGCTGTGAATTCTGAAAAAGAGTTGGAATAACATTATGTGGCAATGAATTAAAGACCTTCACTGGGTGAGTATCTAATATTCATCTTATACCAAGTGCAGCTCAAACAGGCCCATAGAAATCTACCAAAAGTGTATAGGTTGATGTCCTTCCCTAAGGAATCTCCTGTGCAGGAAGCATACATGGAACGTACACCACCTATACGAACTAATGGCTTTGGTATACTAGCCAGATGTTGGGCTATTCTTGGTAGGAGATCCTTTATGTAAAAAATACTTTAACAGTTAAGAGAAGGACTTCTACTGTCATGGTACAATTTAACACAACTGCACTACTTGCCCTGAAAAAAAAAAGCTTTGCAAAGCCTTTTACCAAGTAATACTTGCTGATGTCAACAAATGTAATGTTTATCTTTTGAAACACAAAGACATGATTTGAAACTAATGGGACAACCTTCCCATCCCTTAACTAGCTAATTCCAAGCTGCCACCACCACCCCGTTGTCCCTTCACACATCCCTTCATTTTACTATAAACCTATCACATTCAAGGACATGCACCAACTGCTCAAACAGATTACATTTGATAGCCCCTCCCAGAAGAGACAAGCTTCACCCATGGTTTATTTATCATTGCAGAAATAATATCATAGCTCCATCGAAACATCTAAAATCTGTCTATCTTGAAAAACATCATTGTAAAATTTCTCACTAAGAAACCCAGTCCCTCAGACTTCTGGCCAATTTCTGTAGTTCCTACTGTAAGGAAGATTCTGGAAAATTACTTTACTTAAAATGCATGTAATACATGAAATACTACTACTATTTCTCTCAAAAGCCACATGGTGTTTGGTCACAGTGCATCCATATCTGTCTGGGGACTCTCTGATAACATTCTTTTCTGAATTGATAACTGCCTAATTCTTCTTCTCCTTTTGTCTTTTCCTGGTTAGAGATTGCCACAGTGGATCACCAGTCTGCTCATGATTGGCAGTGGAGTTTTACAGTGTCGAGTTGCCAGCTCAACACCCTAACCTTCCACAGAAGGAACATACATGCATGCACTCACACCTAGGGACAATTTAGAGTATCCAATCCACCTACAACATGTCTTTGGGATGTGGGAGGAAACCAGAGAACCCAGAGGAAACCCACGCAACCACAGGGATGACATGCAGACTCCCCATAGAAGGCACCCCAACCGAGGATCAAACTAGAGAACCTCTTGCTGTGAGGCAGCAATGCCAACTGCTGCACCACTGTGGCTGCCCCTGATAACTGCCTAACTACTGGATCCATTTCCATTGACCTAACCAGGGCCTTTAATATTATCTATTACTCTGTGCTCCTAGACAATGTCAATGAAGTAAACATTAGCAATAACACACTGCCCTGGCTCAAAAAAATCTCACTAACTACCACTTCATAGTGAATTTCAACTCATCAACTCTTTATCAATCCCTTTGCAGAAAGGCATCTCCCAAGGATCTATTCTGGCAACTTCTCTTTTCTGTGTACATTAACAAACTCCCTCTTGACTTACCCCATTTTCCTTTCCTGCTTTGTTCTAATGTTACGATCCTATTCTATTGCAACCATTGTCTCTTCCCTCTTGAACTTGAGCTTCGAGCTGATTTTCATACCCCATATTCAGTGGGTCAATAATAACAATTATTGGTCTACTCCTTTAAAGCAAAAACAATACTTTTTGGTACTAGGCAAAAGTTCACTTCAATCTCCACACCTCTACAAATTCTTGACCATTTGAATAACACAATTGAAAACATCACTGTATTCAAATATATAGTAATTTGGTTGGACCCCCTTACTAAATGCCCATCTCCACCTGGAATACACATACAAAACATCAGCTCTCTCATTTTGGGCTGATAGGATCTCCTCTTTTCTTTCCTGACCCTGCAAGAATATTACAGGTTAAGGTATATTATTGACTGAGCAAGAATATGGTCACCCTTCTTTGCTTCAGCCTCTAAAAGAAAAGTATCTGCCATTAATACCATTTCAAATGACATATATGGATTCATCACTCTCTCACAAAGAAAAGTACACCACTGCAAACCTTTGAAAAAGGTTACTGGTTTCCTGTGAAATATTATGTGCTGACTTTATCTTAGCTGTTTAGACTTAATAAAAATGACACCTTCCCGCCACTAGCCTCCAGATTATTTTTAGATGCACCAGAATACAACCTTAGATAAGCATTCAGATCCTCTCCTTCAAACTAGGCCTCAATGCTGAAGCCATGCTTTCTTAATCCCTGGTACTAAGCTGAGGGAATAACTTTTTTTTCCTTAAAGAGCATTCCTCTTATCCCATTTTCTGATCAGAACTAAAGGCACATTACAAGACTCTAGGAAAATGCAACTACCCTCCCTCTAGTTATATCACTTAGCTCTCCCTACCAAGCTTTCCTCTTCATCGCTTGCTTTGAATTTACAACTTTACTTTTCAGTGTAATTCTTTCAGCATGACCTCTGTCATATCCACTCTGTATATACTGTGATTAGTCAGTCACTTTACATATAATGTCATATATATAAACTGACTGTTACCACTTTGTTATATCTTTCATGTATATATTGTGTTTGGTCTGTCTTTCACCCTGTGTATATAAAGTCATGTATTTTTGTTTATCCCCAGGCTCAGACTGAAATTGGTCTAATAGGATCAGTGTTCTATTTGGTTAAATTCAAAATAAAATATATAAAAAAACTCACATATACATGCATATAAAATATTCAGTGAGCATTGCTTCAGTTACTTGACAAACACAAGTTTTCCATCAATTATATGATGTAAGATAAAAAGGTAGACATCATTACAGAATGTGTAAGTGATTTGATTAGTTGCTTTCTGTGTCAAGAGTGACTTGAGCGGGCAATGCTACTAGGTAATCCCGTAAAAATGGGCACTTGTGTCCCCTGGGATTAACGGCTTACCCTGCTTAACAAATGTACAAATAATCACTAATCTATTAATGGTCATACTGTGGCCTGCTCATGCTCAGCATATGATATTCTAATGTACATGTGCATTTTAAGTAGATGACCAGTTAGGATTATGAGAGACATAAGGTCTATAAAATTTTTAGGAAAAAATATCATAATTGCATTATTATCCGAGTAATACTGCACATAACCAGAAAGAGGAAGCCAGATAATTACAATCACATGCTACTGGCAGACAGTGACAGTCATGATGTAACTGGGTGCTGCACCCAGGAGTGACAGTCATGACGGAACTGGGTTCTGCACACATCAAACACTGTCATCTTACCCCATTAATACAGCACATAGTCATTAGAAAGGCTGCTGTTAACATGACTGTAAGTGGGCTGACCATGTGAAAACAAGTCTTTGGAGGGGAAAGTGCCATTCATTTGTGCTAGGATGTTTTGAATAATAAGCCCAGCCTTTCTAGGAGGACCTGGCTCATTTCAGAGGGTGCTCAAGCATAGGCACATAGTTCACAGTAGTTGACTAGGGTAATGACCACAAGGGCATTTTTAAGCCTAACCATGCATCCCAAATCTCTAGCAAGTTCTGTTACCCTTGATAAGTGTAATGAGGGGCTTGGGCGATGAAACATTTACAGACTGCCTGTGCCCACTAGAGACATAGGTGCCAAACCAGGAAAGAATTTCCTGTTCCCCATCCAATTGTCCATGTTACACTTGAATTGGGTTAGGAAGAACTCTGCTTCACATGGATGGGGAGCCTGAGATACATACCTGTGTCTCCATCAGGTCCTGTTTATATTACAGGCAATGTTTTAAGCCTTTGGAATGGCTTATTCTGGTGCTGTTTTGCTCATATGCAGGAGGTCCATCATAGTGGGGTTTGACCACACCTTGTATTTCAGTCATAGAGTTCCCCTCAACAGTCTGTAGGTGACAGAATATATGGATAGGGTCTTGAGGCAATATACACAGGACATGTTACTTATACCCTATATTCTTTTAGTGAGAAACCTCTCTGGACATTCCATTTGTTTAATATTCCTGGTTAGCAGTATACTAAAGGAGGCATTGCACTCAAGGATAGGACTGATGAATGCTGAATACAGTGGAACAATGATTTCCTTAGACCTAAATGCCATACTTATGTTTATAAGTGGACATCATAGAATAATTCTCTCTACTGTAGGTGCATGATGGTCAAAGACTAGATTACTGTCTGTGTCCCCAGGTCCCAGTCTACTGCATCAGCTTTTAGGTTTGTGTTGTCAATATGATAGTTGCCAGGGGTGGATTCCTTCCTAAAGGATACTATTATGCATTTCTTGCTGTTTAGTTTTAGTCCATGGCTATGACACCAGCTATTTGTCTGTGTCAGCACCTCCTGAAGAACATTTGTATCAGTGGGGGATTCAATGACTGCTCCTAATTTGCAATTATCTGCAAATTTAGTCAATCAAAGGCCATTGAAACTGGTCTTGACTTCAGAGAAGTCAGTGCCTAAAAGAAGTGGTCCTGAGACTGATCCCTGAGGGACTCCACTTGTGACTGGCCTCTTTTGTAGAGGTGGACTCCCCAATTCTAACTTCTGGCTCCTTTCTGTGAGCCAGCTGACTATCCACCAGATGACATGCAAGTCTGTACCTAACCTCTTGAGTTTGTCAACAATTTCAGAATGGGGTATTGTGTCAAATGCCTTGGCCAGGTCAAGGTAGGTTGTGTGAACCATTTTGCCCTCATCCATTACTTTGGTGACCTTCTCATGAAAGTCCACCAGGTTGAGCAGGCATGACCTGCCATTGAAACCAAATTGGGCTGGTTTCAGTGTCTGGAGTTTTCCTATGTTATTCATCATTTCCATGATAATTCTTTCTATGACTTTGCATATCAGACTAGTGAGACTTATGGGCCTGTAGTTCCCAGGGTTTGTAGATGGTCTAGCTTTGTGCCGAGGGATGACTGTTGCTGTTCTCCATTAATGAAACTTGTTTCGAGGCTACAGTTAAATAGAAATTCCACAGGGCCCGATAGATCAAATTTCAAGCTATTTAAAAGGCATCTTAGGATTTTGTCTGGGCCTATTGATGCAGTGTTCTTGGCCTTAGAGAGAGCATTAAGGACCTGTTCCTTAGTGATAGCAGGAGGAGTTATATTTGATGCTATTTCCTGAAGGAAGACTGAGGAGGAGAGAGGGGTAAAGTTAGTGCTGAATTTATAATATCCACAGAAACCAAACTCGGATGCAAGGTAGGGAAGCCAAAACACACTCTGTTAAGCTGTAATAGCACACTTTATTAACCAGCACACCACACGATTACAATGCAGAAAATCCCTGTTTCTGAAGTTAGTGCTGAATTTGTCAGCCAATAGGTTTTCTATATCTTCTGGGTCAGTACTAACTACGAGCTCTGCACACAACTGTGTATTGCCTCTGAGGTTGTGGAGATAGCTAAAGAATACCTTGAGGTTCTTATTGGACTGGGAGGCTAAATTTACCTCAAATTTCACTTTAGCAATCGTCATATTTGTCCTCTGAGTTGTTTTGCTTAGTTTGATGAGAGTGCTTTTATCAAGCAGGGTGCTGCATCTCTTAATTTTTGCCATAATTTTCTTCCTCCTGTTATACAGTCAATTGATTTTGTGATTCTACCAGGGTAGCTTGTTTTTTGAGTTAGTTCTGTACTTCTTCCTGTTGGGTACAGTTGCCTCTATGCAGCTATTAATGTGTTTGCGTAGGGTTTCTGTGAACAGTTATGGGTAGGCAGCAATTTTCTCAGGGTTTATTGGGGCTTGAAATTTTGCCAGGTTATTACTGAATAGTAGGACATTAGCCTTAGAATAGTTCATGAATATTCCAGGTTTAGCTGGGGGTCCAGGTTTATTTTTGCTTCAAAGGAGACCATTTTATGGTCTGACTTTCCCAGAGAAGGCATTAAACTAGGGTGAGAGCAGCACTTCCCCATATTAATGAGGACCAGATCCAGTATGTTTGCACCCCTGGTTGGTGAATTGACAGTCTGGTCCAGAGAGTTTGTGTTTATTGAATCTAAGAATCTCTGTGTGTGTACATTTGTCATATATGCTTCCCAATTAATAATGAGGTAATTAAAGTCACTCTTGAATATGGTATTGAGTTGATTGGTGAATGTTTCCAAGAAGTACTAATACATGGTATGGGTCTTCTAGGTCACAGAAGGGACCTAGAGTGTGCAAGGAAGTGGTACTGGATTTTGCCTATGGTGATATGAATGTGGCGAAGCAGAAGTGCATTGTCCTGTTTAACCAGCCTGGAGATATATTTATTTTTGATGTAAATCGAAACACATCAAGCCTTTAGTGCCTGTGTGTGTGTAGTGACTGTTCTAAATGTGTGGAAAGCATTTTAGCCTTGCACTGCATGTGTGCTCTATATGGCTTTAAACCATATCTTAGTGACTGCACAGATGTCAGTGTTCTCTAGGGTGAAGAGAGCTTATAGAGAGTGGAGTTTTTTGTTTAGACTACTAGCATTCAGCAGTAACACCTTTAGATTTTCTTGGTTTTGATTTGCTGAAGTATGTTCAGTTTTGCATTGCCCAAAAAAGGCACTATGGGGGAAGGACAATGTTTTAGCTAATATTTGAAAGCCTAGAGTGGAGTGGTGCAGACCATTCCTGGCAAAGCAGTGTGGTCTGTTGACCATCTCTTTCCACATTGACTAATATTGCATCCTCTTTGAATGACACCAGAAACTAAGCCAATTAATAAAGTCAGTCATCTTTTGTTCATATTGTGGCATCATCCTTGGAGAAGTTAAAATGCTGATCAATGCTAGGCTCATACTTTCCTGGGATGCATAATCCAAGAGCTCCATAATGTCTCTCTTCCTATAGTCTAGGAGGTACATCTCAGGGCCTTTACAACCACATGGACTATGACTGAGTCATACTGGTGTTTGTGGTTCAATGAACTGAGTGTATGTGTAATGTGTCAGATCCTGGGCCCTGATAAGCAACTGACCATGGCTTTCTTCTTACTCAGCCTGTATAATGTTTAAGGTCTTCGCCTCCCATGCACACAATGTTCAAGGTTTGATCTTGACATCCTGCTAATATTTGTTTGGAGTTTACATGCCTTCTATGTGTCTCTGTGGGTTCTGCAAACTTCTGAGAACATGCTAAGCATTTCCATCTTAAGCTCACCAAAGAATGGAGCTGAAGACAGCAGCACAGACTCTACATGGTGCCCTACATGGGGTAGAGTTGTATAGCCCAACTACTTAGGGCATCTACTGTGATGTGCAGCATCTTCATGATAGGAGAACATGGATCACAGACTGCACATCGAGGCAGGTCTAACCACTTGATGGTGTAAAATATGGCTCTAGGTGATTCAGTTGTGTTGACTAATATTGCCAAATGAACATGGATATTTGCCTCTGATAAATGTGTTAAGGACCTAGCCTGTCCCAACTTATGCCAGGGACCTATGCTAACAGTGGCAGAAGTTTATGTGCTCCTGTTGGCCAGTGTGTGCCCACCATAAAGCCTAGACAACCTGGGTATTAAAGTTACTGGCTGGTTGGTGTCCAGTTGCTCAACTTGGGTAACCTGGGATAGCGCTGGTGAACAAAAGCTAGACATAAAACCATCAACTTGCTAAACATGAACTAAAAATTGCTACACTCAGTGTAGGTACACTGACAAGATGCACCTTGAAAATGATGATAAGGAGTAGGCTGGACACCCTATGTGTCCAGAAGACAAGATGGAAGAGCAATGCAGCAAAGCCACTTGGCTTGGAATTCATGGTCTATTACTGAGGAAGATGACAGATTAGAAATGATGTGTGAATTGGGGTGAGGGACAGGCTTCAGAAGACAGTGAGGGATGTCATCAGAATTGATGACAGACTCATGGCAATCAGTAGGACTCCAGCCTAATGATAGGGCAGTATTCATAATCTCAGCCTATGCCCCAACGTAGGGTTGTGATAATCAAGAAAAGAGTACATTCAGACAGAATTTACAGGACTTAGTAGATTAAGCAGGACAACAGGAATTGGTGTTGATAATGGGTAATCTAAATGCACATATTGGGACAGACAGAACAGTAAATGAGGACTGCTTGGGTCCACATGGGTGGGGCAACAATAACAAAAATGGAGAGGCTATTCTAGACTTCTTTTTGACAAATGGCTAGTTGACGGCCAACACATGCTTCATTAAGGAAGAGAGAGAGTGTCACAAAATCACATACAAAAGTGGCCAACATGCAACTCAGGTAGACTACCTCCTAGTAAGGAAAGGGCAATGGGCTAGAATCAGTGATTGCGAAGTCAATCCCAGTGAAACATTCAGTTCACACCATAAACCACTGGCTGCCACAATCAGCTGCTAGCAGTGGTCAGAGAAGGTTCTAACATCAAGAGAGATCAGGCAGACGACCTGGAAGTTGACTAGAGAGAGCACACAACAGTTCAAAAAATTACTGGGGCTCTGGCACCTCAAGAAGAAGAAGCAGAAATAGGTGGAGTTGAAGGATAGCAGCACCTCAAAACCGCATGTGTGAGAACTAAAGAACAGATATATGGCTAAGCCAGGTATGTAAATAAGGTACATAAGAAAAGCTGGTGGTGAAATGCAGAAGTCTAGGAAGTCATCAAAAGAAAGGAGGAGTGCAGGAAAAAGTGGGAGATAGAAAAGATGGACCAGGCTAGGAAGGAGTACTGTTTGGCTAAGAAAGAAGCAAAGAAATATGTTGCAATAGCAAAGAGCAAGGCATCATAGGCACTGTACTAACTTCTGGGATGTGACTCTGGATGGCACAAAGAAACTTTATCAGCTTGAAACAAAAGACAGAAAGATAAAGAAAATAGTCAGACACCTTTCATAAGGGATGCCATCAACAAGCTGCTCATCAGGCCACAGGACATCAAAGGCAGATGAAAGGAGTTCTTCCAGCAGCTTCTGGATGAAGAAAAGTCCACAGAAGCTGTAGTGTCCCAGACAAAGCACATGTGATGAGAGAAGAGGAGGAGCCCACCATAAAAGAAGTAAAAACAGCACTAAGGAAGATTAAGTCAGGAAAAGCAGCAGGCTCAGATGAGGTCACAGCAGATGTGATAAAGATGCTGGGTAAAGTAGGGGAGAAGGGGATCCTGAGGGTACTCATATGAGTCTGGAGAGAGAGGCATATCCCAGAAGACTGACGAGTAAGCATACTAGCGCCAGTGTTCAACAACAAAGGAAATATTCACAGCTGTGGGCAGTATAGAGGTACCAAACCCCTGTCACATTATATGTTCTGGAGAGGGTGATTGATAAACAAATATGCAAAGTAGTAGAAAGTAAGATTGGAGATAAGCAGTTTGAATTCAGATTCAGGTGCAGCACAAATGACCTGATGTTTGCAGTGATACGGATAGCAGAAAAGAAGCTAGATATGAGGAAAGAGTCCAAATGGGTTGGAGAAAGCATATGACAAGGTCCAAAGAAAGGTGATTTTGGCAATCTTGCATTGGTTCAAAGTCCCAGAAACATTGGTAGAATTAGTGGAAGCTATGTATTAGGACCCCCTGACTCCCATACTAACAGTGCTCGGTCTTAAAGAGGTGTTCCTAGTGGAAGTGGGTGTGCACTAGGGTTCAGCTATGAGCCCACTACTGTTTGCTAATGTAGTCCTTCGGCCAGTATGATCAGGTTGGGGGGGGGGGGCAAACTTGCTGCATGTGTATGATGTGACATTACAGGCAGACTCTGAACAAGAATTTCAACAAATGACTGGGGAATGTAATGCAAAACTGAAGGCACATGAGATGAATTTGAGTACAGATAAGACAGTTGTAATGGCAGCAAATTATGAAGTTCAGAAGAAGATAAAACAGAGATTGAAAGAATATAGTGGAACAGGTTAAGAAACTTCAAGTATCTGGTAGGGGTGTTTGAGGAGAAGGAAAGTTGAAATGTGGAGACTGAATCTAGAATCAGAGGAGCTACAAACACCTGGCACTGAGTTCAGATATAGTATATGATAGAAGAATTCCAAAGAACCTGAAAAGTAGCATGTACAAAGCAGTGGTGCAACCAGTACTACTGCATGGCATGGAAACCTAGGCAGTAAACCCAGGGCAGCTGAGGAAGCTAGAGGTGATGGAGATGAAGTGTCTCAGATGGTTGGTAGGATGCACACTGTGGGACAGACTAAGAGATGTGGACATAAGACCCGAAGCCAAAGTGCATCCAATTGCAGAAAAGCTCAGAAAACAGATTATTGTTGTTCAGGCACATATTCAGAAAAGCAGAAGTCAATCTAGTGAAAATTTGAGGCAGATTTGAAGAAGGCATGAGGAAACAATGGCATCCAGCAAAGAGGTGGCTGGATTGTGTTAGAGAAGACCTGTGACAGTCAGAAATGAGGGTCAAAGAAGGCAGGAAAGTGACACTGAATAGAGAGAGATGGCAATAGTTGACATGATACTCCAAACCCATGTAGAAAATGGGGAAAAAGGGGGGTGATGATGATGATGATAAACATTATTATAATTTTAATGCAGTCAGTTTCTGTCCACATTTTACACTGGGAATTGAGAGAGCATGACCAGCAGATCAGAGGAGGGCTATTTTGTCTTGCTATAAAAAAGTACTTTATACCAATAATTTGTTTGGCAAATGGGAACAGATGTAAGCCTGTAGAGAAGATGATAACAGATGGCATTTGAAACCATTTTGGTGTTCTTTTAGGTAGAATGGAAGGGATACAATAGACTGTCTGCAACACCCAAGCAGACTAGACAGACTCACAACCTCATTATACTGGCTAGTTTGTTGTATAAAGATATCCAAATCCATTGTGTTTTCACTGAGATCATTGCATTAGTATTGAGAACAGCCTTCTGCTAGGCTTCTAAAGATGCCCAGTCTGAGAACAGTCTGCAGCTGTGGTGACTACTAAGATCATATATGGAGAACGGCAGCTTAATCAGCAGGTAGAAAGAGTTTAATATGATAGATAATCTTTGAAGTGGCCTTGTCTGCCAGCCAGCCTTGATAGAATGGTGGTACAACTGAGTGTTCTACCAGCAACCCAGAAAACTCAGGCATATGTTTAAGAAAGAGGTGGAATAAGCAGAGTACCATTAGAGCTAAATAAAAATGAATTGTTGAAAGTGTTAAGTGCGTGTTCAACCTTGTCAGAAGTAAAGACAATGGGAAAGAAATGTGGAATGACATAATGGAAGCTAAACATTTTATCAAGACTAAATAGAAAGAGTAGACATTGCTCTAGTTTGAGGTATTACTTATTTAATTACCTTTGTTTAACCAGGTCACCCCATATTCAGAGGGGAGATTGGATCAGTGAGATGCTAGTCAGTATAAACAAGTGCAATATCCTAAGTGGTATAACGGAGTCAAAATTAAAACTATTGGTACAGCAGATGATAGCAACACATTACCAATATATCTATATATCTTTGGATATATAGTACATAAAATAAGATCTAAATGCTTATAGTCAATGAAACATTATATCTTTGGATATATAGAACATACAATAAGATCTAAATGCTTATATTCAATAAATCATTATATATTTGGATATATAGAGCATACAATAAGATCTAAATGCTTATATTCAATGGAACATTTAAGTGATAGACATGAAATCTTCACTCATAACAGCAATTATGTTCAAAGCAAAGGAAACTAGAAAGCAGTATTGCAACAAACAGTGGTAATATATTAAAAATGAAAAAAGGCACCACTGCTTTTAGTTGCAAGACGACCAAGCCATTGTCAAAAACAAGACTGATCAAGGCCTTATTTTCCAGCTGCTTTACTGCTTCTGCTATGCAGCACCTTTTTTTTCCTAGTCCTTACCCTGTTATATGCATCTGCTGTCCTAACCAATCTCAATTCCTCTCTATCAGCCAGACTAGAACAATGCTGCAATAAAGTAACCAAATTTGAAACCAAACAATAATATATATCATATCACTGCCTTTGTCTGAAACTACTAAACCTGACAAAACTAAGTAATTCTTTATTGTACTCACAATTAATTATATCCTACAAACTACTGCACACAAATGAAAAATTACCATCTCTTTACTTCATCATTCAGCCTTGTACAACTGTGCTCCCCTGATAAATCATTACTCTCAATAACTAAACTTAACAACATGGCAGGATATTCTCTGTATTCACTCTGTTTTGTTAACAGCAAGGATACCATCTCACTCCACTTAAAGCAGTTTGCAACCTGAATGACTTTAAACAACAACTGAAGCAATACCTCCTGAACAAAAGTGTCTGCACCTGTTGTACCACTGGGTAAACTGATATGAATTTCCACCCTAACTCTCTGCTGCACTTAATATACTACTATCACAGCTTTACCCTTCTCTATCTTATCCCCTATAAATCCCTTGCACCCCCCTGCCTCCTTGCTTTCTTTGGGCCTACTCTTACTCTTTCCTTGGGATTCAGTACACTGTTCTGAGTGAGCAGACAGCACAGGCATAACTCACATCTTCCTTCTAATTTTAGTTTTCCTACTGATTTTCCTGCAGCTTTATATATCGACAGGGATTCATAAAGGTTACCACAAAGTGTAGACTACATGTACTTTTTTGTGTAATTTTTCTGAGTGACTAGAAAGTACAAAAAAATATGGTAGGGATGTTCTTGAATACATATTGTGTACACTTATAGCAGGTGTTGTTGAATCTGGCCCTTTATGTCCTAGATTTTGAATAGTTCTTTACAGTAACAAATATTCTTATGTAAACCCTGACAATCTATGCATACCAATGATATTGCACTGTATATGCCTCCTTTTATTAAAAAAAATAGTCATATACAATCTACAAAACTGTTCTTTTTAATGGAAGCTGTAAGTGATGTAAATGATGTCAAGGATGACTGAATAATGGAACTCATGAGTGAAACTGAATCTAAATAATGAAACAATGCAAATTATGTCCATGAAGTTCATATAATGGAGTTTTTCTCCCCAGGTCTCAGGGCATTTCTCAGTCAGATGACAAGTGAATGAGAGCCGCCTGTTTTATTTTTAGAAGAGACTGTGTCGTCTACATTCTAGCTGCATTTCTGGCTCAATTAAAGAATACATCAGGATAGAGATGACTTACCAGCTGTTTTTTTTTTCCACTTAATATTAGCTCCATTTTTATTTCCTACTGGTTATACTTTAACACTTGTTTTATATCCTTAATAACTTTGTCACTCAAATAAGAAATTATATTGGTGTGGACACGATGTTGGTTTAAGTGTAGCAGATATTAACTGTTTTATTAGAATGTTTTTGATAAGCATTTACTATCAAATGTGCTTTTCTCAGGACTAGAAACAAAAGAAAATGTGCATTTCATCTGAGGGAAAAACTGTATTGATAAAAAATTAATAATTAAAGGAAAAGTCAGAAGATATCTCAAATGACATCAGACCGATGTTTTCCACAACATTAGACCAAGAGACCATTTCTACAAAATAAGATTTCAAGACAATATTGATGTCCATACAAAAATTAACACTGAAAATAGATAACATGGATAACATGGATAAAAAAGGTCAACTTTATACATGAGAATGGCAACAATTTAAACTTCTATAAAGTATGATTCATTAACAAAATGCTTATATAAATAGGAGAGAAACCAGTTTAAATGGCATTAAGAGATGACAGAGTGAGAAAGAAAACCACACTGAATCTTTGATGAAACAAAATAACTGTCTACTGGATTATTTGGTCTGTGTGAGAAAATGGGAGAAGAAAATATGGTTAATTTTCTAACCTGCTGTATTCTAAATGTATTGAAGCTTCAGGAAGTCTTATACTGTGGTATAGAAAAAGTCTACAGATTTCACTCAAAACATCCTGCTAAGGACATATCCCCTCCCAGGTTTGTAATTGTTAAGTTCATCCCACATCTAGAACTATAGACCTGCTTGGATAAATCCTCTGAAAATGTTGTGGTTTTGTCTTCTGACTTGATAATGATTTTTCAAAGAAAGCAATTAAAAAAAGCAAGGTTTGCTTACAGCTGATAAGAGCCATTAAAATTGGTATTAAGTGCCCCAGTTTATTTTCAGCAAGATTAAGAATCTTTTTACCAGAATGAACAAGTAATTTTGACTCTCAAAGAGCCACAATCTTTGGGAAGAAATGGATTGGATCCAAGCAGAGAGATCCGGATGGAAAACAAAAAAACTTATGCATGTGGAATGTGAGTGCAATGAACTAATGTGGTGTGTGAATAAGGTATACTTTTTGACTATCCAGTAGTATACATACAGAAACTTCATACAAGTCTATATATTTTTAGTTTTCACTGTGGTATTGTTATCCATTTTCTGTGAGGATTTAATACATATATTGAGAATAAATATTCCTTTAACTATTCATCTTAAACAAAAACTGTGTCCTTCATTCTCTTATGATAAGGACCCTGTATGTTAGTAATTGTATGGTAAGCTCTGCAGTATGCAAATTCCCTTCCTTGTTTTAAAAAAAAATATTTAAAAAAGTATTTTTGTCATTTGCAAACTGCATTTTATTTTATTGTACCTATGTACTGGAATTTTTTGTTTCTGTCACTGCATTGTGTTTTTGCACCAAAGCTGAGGCTGAAATACCTTCTCTTGACTCAGTGTTCTAGACGTTTTAACAAATCTAAATAAAAAAATATAAATATTAATAAACCATGTTGTCTTTAGTGTGCGGGAGCTAACATGGTTGTTCTCAAGTTTGACATGTAGTTACATTTACCTAAGTCGGTATCATGTATGTGCCTACTCTGTTAGTTTTGCAGTTATCTGGAGGAGATAGAATACACAATAAAAAGTCAATAAAAAACTCAGAACCCTATATAGATGCAAAATGTACATCACCAACAACAGTAAAGCTGCCTTCACTAGAACCCTCCTAGTCTCCACACTTCTCTATGCCTCCCCCATACGCGTCAACCTAAATAAAGTAGACTTAACCAAGCTAAACACTTGCTACAATAAAATAGCAATGTTTGCTACTGATTCACCCTACAGTACACATCACTGCCTAGCACTCAAGCTGCTTTCCTGGCTACAATTAACAAACCTCCTCACCTATAACCAACCCACCAATCCTATATGATCCCGAAAAAACTCCTGCATTACAAAGCCTAATGAATATCTATTCTAACAAATGCCTAAGATCCACCAACAAAGAGTTAGCATTAATTGATGCAATCAAAAGCAAAAATAGCTCTAGGGACTCCCTGTGCTCTTCCTCTATTGCGAAAACATGGAACGCCATTCCCCCTAGAAATCAGGACCACAGAAAACAAAAACAACTGCAAAAACTCCTCCGGTGCCATTTAAATAAGTCTTGGTTATGTAACTGTTCCCCCTTAATGGAGCTATATGACACTCTGTATATAACAGTACTCTATAAACTCTTTCTACATAGTAGTACTATCTTCATTATAGTGCTCAACTATACTCAGTCACAATCAACCCTTCACTGCCACCCTCCATTACCTAATAAAGCTCTCCTACTGCTACTGCAGAACTATATATTCCTACCAGAGAGAACAATCTTATCTCACTGTATATTAACAATGTTATCCCACTGTATATTAAAAATCTTATCCCACTGTATATTAACATGGACTGTTTGCACACTTTCATTATTCTGTAAGCAAATTACAAATGTAGCATCATAATATATGTTCATCCTATGCTGATGTTACTGAGTAAGTGCACATTACCTCCTCTCTTTTGTTCTGTACTTAAATAACATGTGTGTATCGTATTTATTTTGTACTAACCATTACATTAATGTAACCATAAAACTGAATGGAATGCCCAACAACATTATTGTATGTTTATCCTATGCTCTTAAACTTTATTCTATGTTCATCCTATGCTGATTTTAGTTTGTTATGTATTTTACTTTGTTCTGTATTTAAATTACTTGTGTTTATTGCATTTGCTGTGCTAGCCATTGTGGAGGTTTTCTCCCCGGGCCTCCCCTGAAAATGGGCTTCTTACCCAATCGGTTCTCCTGGTAAACAAATGTAAAATAAATAAGTAAATAAATAACTTTTACCAGAGACCAGGATGGCTGTGTCATCTGCATATGATAATTGAAATCATGATGATATAAGTGAGAATATTTACAAAAAAGGGTGAAAAGCAGGTGTCCTATGACTGATCCTTGTTGTACCCATATGTTAGCATACATTGAAAAAGAAGAGCAATGGTTAATAACTGTCCAGAATGTTCTCTATGACAGTTAGTTCAAGAACCATTATAGTACTGATAATTCAAGTCATAAGTGCTAGCTATGGCTTATCACCTAGCAAGACGAATGGGATCCAAGCCTGCTAAATATTAGTGCTATAGAAGCCGACGGAAACTACATGTAGAGCCACACTTCCCTTTATGCAACAGCAGTAATGGGGCTCAGAGGAGCTGTTGAGAGTATGGTGGAGGTCCCACTAGAAGAAGGTAGGCTGCCCTCAGGACCGGCAAGCTGACCCACTTCTTATCACCCAGTTCCCTTTGGAGAACAAAGGTCCAATCATTATTCCCAGACAGGAGCAATTGGGCCACAGGGTTCTCACCTAGCCATGGAATGCTCAGCTCCTATCCTGCTGGAATGAAATGGCCAACTGAGAGCATGTAGAGGAGCCAATAGGAGAGGTCCTGTGGGATGCAAAAAAAATAATAATGTGGGAAAGCTGTCATCAGTAAATAAACATTGCTACTGAATAATACAGCAAAGCTACATAACAGCATGCTGTTAAAATTGTTACTTATTAAAATATAATAATACACAATGCAGTTGAATAAAATTAACTTAGAGGCAGTAATGTCAGTGAAAGAAATATATTTGCATTTGAAAAAAAAAACAACTATAATGCACAATATAAATTTATTACCCTAAGTGTCATGTGTGCTTTATAGTCAGTGTGTTATCTGTTAATCCCTAGGATGCCTCTGGGCATCTGGGCATTGACATTAACTTTCTACTGTACCCATTCAGATATCTGTTAATTAAAAATAGTCATCTTCTAAATTTTACTGAACAAAACTATTGAGCCTTTGTAAACTATCTTTTCTTCAGAGATGCAGACCATCATATTACCAGAATTAATTGTACCACATTTTTCTTTCCTGCATTGTGGAACATCAGGAATTATTACTGTATTGTATATTCCTTCCCAGAGTTCTTGTTTACCTACTGAGTTGCTTTTTTTATGTTTAAATGTGAAACATATCCTTATTGGCCTGAGCCATAAAAAGGTGGCTGATGGTGAGTCTGCCTCTAGCTTGTGCAAATGAAGGAGGTCAATAGGACAAATTAAGGACAGACATTCGCCAAGGCCCAGGGCACAAAAAAGAAGACTGGTTCCAGAAAGGTCTGCATGGCATCTCATCTGTGCTATCTCCTGAGTTATTATGACCTCTATTCCTCATCTCTCAACTTATATTTTGCCTCTGTTTACCTACCTGGCAGCTGTCACTATGCATTTGTTTGCTGTTGTTTAATACTCTGGCATGATGGCATGAGAATTCTGCAAAATGACACATTTAATCTATTCATGTCACTTCTTTTATTACACCTTAATCCCATATATCTAATTTAGATTCAGAGTAATGTCTGTCATTATAATATCTGATTCCCTAGTACTTGAGTGAAGTGCAAAATATTTAGATTCAAAAGCATTATTCACTGTTCAGCAGTAATTCCATTAACATTCCCATGACTGACATAATTTGGACTTGATTGTCTCACTTTGTCTCTGTGATTTGTGATTCACCTTTTCTGGTATTATTACTGTCTTCCTCCTCACTATGAGGTAGTATCCCTTTAGGTAAGTTGTCCTCTGAAGTGTGTGTATTTGACCTGAAAATCAGCTAAGAATTTTTTTGTAAGTTTTTTGTAAGTTTTATAGTATGTTACATTTCTGACTGTACTTTTAAAAGTGCTTCTGTTATTACAAGGCACCACCATTCAGAAATGTGACAAGCAGGAGGACGTAGGGATGGAGGCTGTCAGATCTCATTCAGTCCTGATATAGAATATCTTCAGATTCTCTGGCAGTCTTCACAATGAATTATTTCTTCTAAAATATAACGTCTTGATGCCAGAAGCCTTTTAACCTTTACATCAGCTAAAGAATGCCTGGGTAGGCTTGACGCTGTGCTTAATTTTATGAGACTGCATACAGACAGCAAAGGAAATCAGAGCAGGCAGTAGCCAAGAAAGAAAGAGTGAGTAATACTACAAATGCTGCAGATTCAGCAAAGAGGAAATGAGTACACTGGGATAAATTTTACACCTTCTAAAGTCAGGAATGGCGTAGGCAATAATCATATATACAGGCCTGGTCAGACCACACTAATCAGATAATGAAAATAATCACGTAGGGATGCAGGGTCACAGCTGACTAGATCAAAGAGCAAAAGTTATGGTGACAATCACAAATCATAAGGATTATATACATTTCTCAACAGATACATGTAAATGGGAAGTATATAATACAGCACACAGTGTAATCTTTCAGGGAATGTTGCTGTTTTTATTATTATTATTATTATTATTATTATTACTATTTGTACATTATTCTTGCTCAGCCAAAGTCTCCCGGTCAAGACAATCAAAGTTCCTCACTGTAATGCGCATGATCAGTTTATCTTACAAGATCCAATGTCTGACACTCACAAATTCAAGACTAAGCAACAGAGAAAAATCAAAATAGAAAGGAGCGCAGATGAATTGGGCCTGAGCTGAATGATATGTATAATGCAAAGAAATATACAGTTCTACACAAAGGTGTAATTGGCATGTCAGTGTGCAGCACTGAAAAGAAGGCTGGGCTGTAAATAAGAGTCTTCCTGAATGTTTTTTTTCCCCATAGCTCCTGCTTCTGGCCTGTATACAGTGCACTCTCAGTTAACCTGCACTCATGGGGAGTGGTAGATGCCGGATAACTGTAGTTTCTGGTTGCTTGAGAGTTACTATTAAAAACAGGCCTGACTAATACTGTACTCTCTACTATTTGTTTGGTTTGACTTGTTTGTAGGTTGGGGAGAGAGGGAATTTATTCCTATCTTCTTTTTTAACATTCTAAAACTCTAAGAATGTAAGGTATGTTTCTGAAGGGGGAAAACAGAAAGTGCAACACATGAAAATTGTACTGTATTTCTTCAATTTTTTTTTTTTTTTGCCAGTTGCTTGAGAGTGCTGGTTGCTTGAGTTCCAGTTAACTGAGTGTTTATTGTAATATTAATTAAATCATTTACATAAGCACTGCCCCCAGATTGTCACAATAAAAAGGAGTTTGACTTTAGCAGGATTACCTGGTGAGAAAGTTAATTAAAAAGATGAATAATGTATGGCATATAGAAGACAGAAGTAAAAATCTCAGGAATTTAAAAATCCAAGGCAAAATAATGCACTATAGGTTTGAGACTACGTATGCAGCAAGCAACAATAATTTTGTTGGGGAGAAAAAGTGATGCATAGAACTTCAGCTAACCAGCATGTGTATCAAAATGAGAATGATTTACTTGTACCACCTGTGGAGTATGGTTGCAGGCAGATCTTCGGACAAACTGAGCGTAAAATAGTGTTCAGATGCACTTCATAAAATAAACCAGGACTACTTCAAGTTTAGAAAAGGGGGGGGCTAGTTCCTGATTGGGAGTAAAAGTAAAGCAAAGGCATTTTTATTATTTTTTAAAAGTGAGCAGTTCTTAGTGTTTGTCACATCTTGTGGTTTTGAGTGGAGGAAAGTTAGTAGGACAGTCCGGGTTTATGTACCAGGTAGTATAAACCACTGCAGGAAAGACATTTAAAGGACTATATTTTAGTTTGGTGGCAGGAAACATGACAACGGATGATGTGAATATAAGATAGTGAGAATTAACAGTTGGCGGAGGGGGAATGTTATGTCAAGGTCTCAGAACAATGAGAAGAGGTACCTTTTGTCATACAGGTAACAGGTATGATGGCTTAGATAGCGGAGAAGGGTAAAAATGGGAATTGGGTTACTTTACTAGCAAATTGTACTAAAGCAGCAGATGATTGACTAAGGAGATGTTACTAGAAAATGAGCTAGAAAAGAAATTGAAGAGTAAGACACACGCGAGGCTAGTGGATGTGGGGTAAAAGAGGGAATACAGTTGTAATGGGGACAGAAGGAAACAGCATCACCTGTCCAAGGACTGTTTGCTGTGCTCTTACACTGAATAGAAGGGGGTGGGGTTTACAGCAGTCTGTCTGGTTCTTTGTGTGCAACAAAGTTTGTCTGAGCAGAAGGGTAAGATTCTTGTTAGTTTCCACAGTCATGTGAGAAACTATCTCACTGTAAATGAATGACTTAGATGGAGTCTATGTATCTTGCAGTGGAATATTCACCCAATGTTTATTAAAAAGAAAGTCTCCCTTAGTCACTAAATTTATTTTTGTCATAATTCTTTTTATTCCCATTCACCCAAACATTAAGCCATCTGAAACTGTTGTCTGATTTGTTCCTCCCAAGCCGTAGTAGGACCCAAGTAGAGGGAGGGTGAGAGCTGATGATGATTTATAACCATCATTTATTGAGAGTCAGCAGATCATTTCTGTGCACCTAACAACCTTCCATCTTCCACTAACTATGCTGCATTGCTCACTTGGCTGGACCCAGTATGAAAGCATTCTACAGCACACCTCCATTTTCCATACAAGATGGTATGCTCACTCCTTGGCAGACTTATTGCTCCAAACTTCACTCAGGAGGAGCTTTTGAGGTAAGATTCCACCAGCATTCTTCTCTTGGAAGGGTGAGCCAGCATCAGTCATTTACTCTTATCCATCCCAGGCTTCCATATCGAGTGTCTTGGCTGATAATCTTACCTGGGAAATTTTGGACATATTGTGGCCTCCATCTGACTATGCCAAAATTCTGCAGTCCTCAGATTTTTTTCCTTTTGAATGGTATGGCCTTGATTGTGCCAGATTTGAGTTTGATGGTAGATGAGCGAGTGATCTATTGAGTCTAATAACTCTACAGAGGTGGCTTTATTAGTTTTGGAGACTAAGTTTTACAAGTCAACAGCAAGATGCTGTCAGCAGCACGTTGGAAAAGGTGGTGACCATGTGCATATTCCATACACTGTCATCACGAATTGTAAAGAAACAAGCATAGCCAAGCTGGGCACATCTGTAGTACACTTAACAGTAGTTAGTTTGATGGATTATTTGGGTTACAAGGTAGCTGGTTATCATGGCTGTAAAAGAGTAACATTACACTTGTGCTTTCCTTTGTCTTGTTTACTTAATGTTATTGCAAATCCTGAGCAGTGTTACTTGTGAGCTTATATACACTGGCAGATATGTGGTGGCATTTTTGCAGCTTCCAGGTTTGTAACTATCCTAATTTGATCAGGAATGTTCTATATTTTTGCTTAATATCTCTGTCAGTATCTAAATGGTAGGGCAACTTTTTCATATGACACTGTCAGAAATGTTGAAACTTTACAGATCCGCAGACCAGCCTGAGATCAAAGAAATAGTAAATTAAGTGGTCATTCCGAGATTCACATTTACCACATCAAAAGCAGAATGTGTTTTTGTCAGGGGCAGAGTAGGTGATACAAATGCAATTTTGTTGAATAGCAGCACATTATGGATATGATCATTTTAATTATGATTGTATCCTTATTTAAAAAAAAAAGATGTGCACACTTGCACAGTACATTGAGTCAACATGTGATAGACATTTCCCCAAAGGTGACTCTTAATAAACATCTTAGCAAAATGAAGTAGGGTTTTTGAAAAGAAAACATGCATTCAGGGAGTTTCATACTATCTACTTAGAGAAAAATCAAAAGCACTTAACAGACGATTGCAACAGCTGAAATGAATCAAAACCTGTCAATTCTCATATACCAAGGCATGGAGCTTAATAATGATTTATTTCTAGAACATTTTACACATCTTGTATTATTATTGATTTGAGGCCTATGCTCTCCTAATGCTACAATTCATTTTTTTTCTCCTTGTTGCTGTATTTCCTTGCAGATCTGAGAAGTCTCACTGTGCTTGCTGACTGCCAGTGCTTGATGTTCATAGATGAATTATGAAGTCCCTTTGCAGTGAATTCTTGATGTTATGTTGCAGACTGGGGTCACTTTATTCTCTGTCTTTGCTTTTGCTGCTACAGAAGTTTTGCAACACTGAACAGAAAGATTTATGGGATGAGATTAACTACATATTCTGTTTTTCTGTTGTACACCAATACTCATGGCCATTTCTGTGCTGAAGGTGAAACTCATTCTGAGACTGACACATTAAATATTTTTGCTTAACTAGACCATTAAAGTGCTCCAAAAATGGAAAAGACTGTTCCTTAAGCACTAAAATAATTAAAGTGTATTGTATTTTTTTTCACGAAGATTGAATAGTTTAGATGTTTGGGTATAATTTTTGTTTTTAGGTATTTGTATGTGTAGATGTTTTGTGTTCCTTGTTTTATACCATTTGAATTGTGTTAAAATTTCTAGTGCAAAAAAAAAAAAACAACTGAAGAATAAAAATAATGCAAAATAAAATATCAACCTCAAAATATACTCCCATATAAACACCTGAAAATAATAACAAGTAAATCCTTTTACCTTAAGCATTTTTAGCCCCCTCAACAGTCCACATGACCGTTTACTTATATGTATGAGTGTGTGTATGATATATAAGGATCCCGTTCAGAAGCTCAATGTTTTAAAACTTCAAACATCAAATGTCCTAGACCAGAAGATCGAAGTTTTGAAACGTTGAACGTTTTGAATGGAGATCACTGTACAGCACAGAATGAAATAGTTACCATTTTCCTCACTATAGTGTGATCTTGAAGTTGGTATATTTATTTAGCAGAGGGTGTGGGGGGCACAGCCCACCCCACTGCAAAAATGTAAAAAAATGTTTTTGTTTTTATGTTTTTTATTTCTTTTTTGAAGTTTCAAAACTTCGATCTTCTGGTCTTGGCTGTTTGAAGTTCAAAGTTTTGAAACTTCAAGCTTTAGAAGTAGATCCATTGGGGGGTGGGTGGGTTTGGCATAATGGTTAAAGTCTTTACCTTATAAACACAAAATGCAGGGTTTGGTTATGACCTTGGATTTTTGCCTAGGCCTAAAATGGCCCTCAAGGGCAGTTGGTCTAGTATTCACCTATGAAGCTGTAATATATATATATATATATATATATATATATATATATATATATATATATGTATATATATAAATATAAAATATATATGCATGTGTGTGTGTAATACAATCAAGGGCACCCGCAGGCAGGTGCAAGGGGGTGCACTTGCACCCCCCCTGGAATCGGCTGGCTGAGAAATTAATTTTATTATAATTTAAAAAAAATAGTTTTTTTTTTTTTTAATGAAAGGGCATTCCTCTTTAAGAATGCCTTTTGCATCCCGTTTTAGGCGTCGGCCCAGAACCATAGGGCGAGGAGTAGGGAAGCACCCTCCCACTTTTACAGCTGCAAGACCTGACTCATACGTGTGCCGCATGGTAAGTAATTTAAAACACAAAAGTGCGCTGAAAAAAATGATCACATCAGTTCCTGGTAGCCACACTGTCAACTCCCACGGGTCGGTAAGCTCCATTTCATTTCATTTCTATATGCTTGCTTGCAGGTCATATTGCTAATAATTACATTCAAACCTTTATCTGCTGCTGACTGCTGTAAAGTCTGTTCAACAAAGGGGGTTGTGCGCCGCTGGGGCAAAGTCTGTTCAACTGTGTCTGTAAGCTGTACTCTATACTTTGCAGAACTGTCTCTGTTAAAATCCGTTGTGCTTGTGCATCTTATTTTTGCTATCTAGTTTGCCTAACTAAAAGGAAGAGGAATTTACAAGTGTAAGGCTAAGCTGTATTCTATACTTTGCAGATTAAACTCTGTTATTGGGCAGGATTCACGAAGCCTCCGTGTAAGAGTTACAAGGCTTACACGGAGGCTGCAGTTAAACGGTGTGACGTCAGCATGCCATGCATATGCATGAGGGCATGCTGAATCACACCTAAAGTTAACACGGTCCGTGTAAGACAGTAGGGGGCGTGTCCATAGGGCGAGCCCTGCAAACGGACACGCCCCCAGATGAGTAAAAGTCCCGAAAGTTAACCCCCACGACAGAGTCCGTGTAAATGTGAATAAACACAACACAACACATGCCCCCACAGACTATGAACATAAAATGTATAAATGAACATCTTATATTTTTTTTTATAAGTTGTAAAGATGTTTGCCCATGAGTGCGCTCCTTTGCGCGGTCTTGCCCGGCGCTTAGCCACAGTTAGCAGTCAGTGGAAAAGCATATAAGAACTAAATATGCAAAGTAAGCCAAGAAGCAATAGAGTAGCGATAGAGATGTTGGCTGAAGAGGAGGCAGTCATGGTTTGAGCCCCCACAACATCAATTTTTTTATTTTTAGTGAAATAAGCACAAAACAATTCCCTGACATATATGTACATATATAAAATTATATTTTATGTAAAATGTAATGAAATGGGCCATGTATTTTGAAGAAATGTGAGATAATAAAAAATGAAAAAAATGTCAGATGTGCCTATAGCTGAGCTATACTCTAACAAGTTGAGTATATCTGCCCATAGGTGAGCAGTATTTTAACAGGTGTAAAATGAGTGCCTGTAGGTGAGCAGTGTTTTAACAGGTGTAAAATGAGTGCCCGTAGGTGAGCAGTGTTTTAACAGGTGTAAAATGAGTGCCCGTAGGTGAGCAGTGGTTTAACAGGTGTAAAATGAGTGCCCGGAGTTGAGCAGAGTTCTACCACGCTGAAACTGTGTGCCTATAGCTGAGCTGATTGTAATATGCATGCTGACAGCCAAACAATGCGTAAACCAGCGTAACCCGTTTGCGCGGAGCTGCGCACCTCGCCAACAAACTAACCGGCGGGCAACATTGAGCAAGCTGTATCAAAACTGCCTTTACACAGACACACCTCCTAGCCTGTGTAGACAGTCATAAAATATAAAAAGCAATGGTCAGGCTTAAACTCAGGATACCATGCACCATAGTCAAATTACTGAACCACTAAGCCATGACAGTTGTTCTTAGCAATGCAGTAATAGCATATATATAGGAATGAATGGAAAGAGAAGCATGACAAAGCAGGTTTTGTGAAGCTGATATAATTCCAAAATGGCCAATCACAGATAAGTGCAGGAAAAACGGCATATATAAGCCCCATAGGCGGGAATACACAGCATAACCGATTGTGGAACCGACTTGCAGTCAGGATGGCAGGTGTAGGAGAGGGTAGTTGCTTCCGAGCACAGAGGTGGGGCATTGAGGAGTCCAAATATATGGTTTGGCTCCTCATCCATGATCATGAGGCCCAACTCATGCAGGGCCAGGTCCTGTGGGGAGCATATAGGGGTGAGGCGTGGGACCGGTTGGCACATGATCTCACCAGTGCCACAGGAATACCAAGGACTGGTGAACAGGTCCATCACCACCATGCGGACCTGAAGAGACGGAAGCAGGACCAACTGAACTGTTGGATCCAGGAGGCCCGGCAAATGCCCAACGCCCCACTACTGAGTAAGTTACATGTAATTATTTATGTAAGAAAGTAACCTAGCTGATATTATGGAGATGTGTATTCCAATATTACTTAATTTATATTGCAGCTGCAGGTGTCCATTCTGCGAACCGTCGAGCCTATGCCGATAGGCTGGTGCGGTTGCACCACCAGGCAGATCAGTAATTCTCTCCCTGTAACTGTAAAAAAATATAAGTATGACAGCTTGCAAAAGAGTGCAGTGTAGTCACTTATTAATAAAATGTGCAAGTAACAGTGTAAGAGAGTTTGCAAGTATTGTTTGATTACAAAAGTGTGATGCAGCCTGTAATCCAAAAATAAAAATGAAACAAGTCTGAAATAAAGATGTCCCCCCTGTAATATAATAGTACATAACCTGCAGCAGGCTGAAAAGTACAGCTACAGAAGCTGAGTAAAACACATGTGTGAAATACAGCCCTGTTTAAATTTTGAAACATGACACAAGTGAGACTGTTGGAAAGGATTGTTATAACTAAAAGTAAAACATGTCAATAAAGCCTAGAATTAAGTACCATCTTGAATTGTAAAAATAAAACAAGTGAGAGAGTGTGAGAAAGAGGTATGAATCCACCAATAAAGTAGTAATAACTCCTGAATAAAGTATACTGCAGTCAGTACAGAATGAAATGAATGTGACAGGCAGAACCAAGCAGCAACATGTGTTGAAAAAAGTACTGAAGCTGGAATGTGTGTCCCAAAATCTGGATATGTTGCTCTCAATTTGCAATATGCAGATAGTATGGTTGTATGAAATACCAAACATCCACAGCTGTCTATAGCCATATAAAGCAAATGTAGCAGGATGATGTAGCTGAACAGTGCCAGATATGAATGTGTATGAAAAAATATGAAATGTTGTCACATAGGAAACTGTAGTCAAACCTGTAGTGTGTATATATCTGCAGCTAGTAGAAATGTACAGCATATGTATAGGTATTTGAAGTTGTTAATGAAATATTTCTTCACCCTACCCTATAACCACAAATAATCCATTCCACGTGAAATGGGTATGTGTATTCACAATTAATACCCCTGGACATTTGTCCTGTTGGTTCATACATATTTTCATGTACGTTGATGCATGTGCCCTGTTCATACATCCTAACCTGATGGCCTGTTGCCATCAATCAACCCTGCATGTTGTTGGATTGTGTATTGTTGTTCAAATTATGCATGTGTTATGCTTGCTGTTCAATGGCTTGAATTTATGGGTGTTTGGTTAATGGGAATACTAATGCATGCTGTTACAACTAATTGTGAATGGTATTGGATGTTACTAACCCAAACTGTCATAAAATAATGCAAAACATAGGATGACAGGGAACACGGGTTCCAGCGGACCCACCTCTCCCACCTCAGCTGGCGAGTGCACCTGGCAGTAGTGCCCAGGCCAGACCCTCCACTGGTGGCCCTGTGCCACCTGCGGGTGGAAGCGCTGCAGGGGATGGGGCTCATCCCCCCCTCTGCAAGCGTGGCCGGAGGAGAATATCCACTCACCCTCCATAGTGTCCGGACTGTGGTGCGTAGGGAGATCCGGCACGCTGTGCTTGGGCCCCTATGCCAGCTTGAGGCACAGGTGGCACAACTCACGGGTGTGCCTGCTGCCCGGCCTACAAAGCCCCCAGTACAGCCCCATCCTGGGCAGTGAAGGCACAGTGGCAACTGCCAATGGGTCGGGATCTTAGTTCCACTGTTGCCATCTGTGGGCTCATGGGCTCGAGATATCCAAACATCCGTCCCCATCAATTGTGTAACCCCCCCCACATGTGTCATACACCACCACTGTATGCGTCTTGTTTGTCTTGTCTGCTAACCTCCCCTACCTACCTCTCCAGCTATAACAACGTCCTGTACCTGACATACCACTCTCACCTGGAAAAAAAAAAAAGGGGCACTCTGTACCCACAAAAAAATTACGCCCCATACATAGCTGCCCATTTTGCACGCATGTCTGCTGGACATGTAAACTGGCAATTACAATTGGCTGTACAACAAATATTATTCTTGTCCTCACATCTCTCTCAGGGGTGGAAGGTTTCAAATTTCACACCAAATTACAAACATATGCACAGCTGTTGCTGATGAAGAAATGGGCAGCTACGGGCCTTTCCTACATCCCTCCTGCAAAACCCGAGCTTGTTTTCCTACTGTCCTACCCTCTTTGTGCCCCCTTTTTCACCACTTTCCTATCTCCCCATTTTCTTTTCTTTAAAAGAAAATAGCGCGGGTGTGCGCGAGAGTAAGCACTTTTAAGCAGTAGTAAGTGGGAGTGCACTTCTGTGCGCTTAGCTAAGTGCGTGTGCGCAAAGCTAAGCAGCAGTGCGCATGCGTGAGCTCCGCGCAAACCAGTGCTAACCTGCTTACAACTGCTTAAAAGTGCCTTAGTCACTCTGAATGACAAGGCCTGTAGTTTTCACAGCAGCAAAATAAAATACCTCCCTCAGTCTCGAACCCAGGACCTTGGAAACACTAGTCTGCATGACTTACCACTAAGCCATGACTGCCATACAAGAACATTGTGCTGAAAGAAATATATCATAAAATAGTAGGAATTAATGTAAAGGGAATATAGCAAGTCTAGTACACAAAGCATGTCATGTATATTTACTGTCAAATCTAGTGGATTTGTAAAATAGTAGTGTGTGTTGAGAAACAGTCATGCTAGTTGGTAGCTACTAGGTAATAATGTCACAGTAGCATTTGGCAAGCCACACACATACTCAGAGCAGGATAAACACTGCCATAGTTGAATAGTTAAGAGATCAGACATAGCAACTGTGACTGAGTTATAGGGATGTCCCTGATGTGAAAACAAATGTCAACTGTGCCCCACTGACACCCTGTCAAATGTACTAACAGTAGACAGAAAGGTGTAACTACACATGCAATGGTAACTATGAATGACTGAAGGTATTCACCACCTGCACGTCACAAATGGTGTACTTATACATATGCTTGAAATAACTCACAGTCACAACTGCAGAATATCAGAATATGTCATTGGAGTATCCCACTGCTATGTACCATTCCATGGGGCTGATAAAAGATGCACCTGACAGTATCTGAGGCCTGCTCAGCAGCATGATCAAATACCCTTGTAAGTGTCAAGACCCACACCATGGCCAGACCACACTGCATGCAGTAACACCCTACCACAACAAACACATAGGTAATTGCTGCCCAAACAGGTTTAGCAAGCATTACAAGCTGTGAATGTAAATGGAAAATAGGAAAGCCATAGCAACACATTACAGGAAAGACACCTAGCAGGCATACAAGGAGTGAATGTAAAGGCCAGATATGGAAGCCATAGCAACAGATTGCAAGAGCCACTGCTATATACCAGTTACACCACAATCCCCACAGGAAAGCACACACACCCATATACACAGTATTACTATTCATAGGTGTCAGTTTACAAACACACTGATACGAGGACACTGGAGGAAGGAATACTCACCTTACAGAACAACATGCATTGCAGTGTCTACAACACAGCCTGAAATATGACAGACATACCAACCCTTACACTCACAGAACAGTGTCCACAGCAAACCAGCATGGTCCCCACCATGATAATCTGAAAGGGCTACATCTACCTAACAGACCTTTTTATAGCACAGTCCTGTAATCACAGTGAGAACTGCAATCACTACACAACAGGCTGCATGCAATTAGTAAATGCTGGCTAACAATTGGTGCAGAGGCCATCACATGGACATGTGCAGATACCTACAAAAGCATCCTGTACTCCCAGTCCACACATGCAATACTTTCATTGCACCCACTGGAGGTAGAGAGAGAGAGAGAAAGAAAGAAAAAGAAAGAAAGAAAGAAAGAAAGAAAGAAAGAAAGAAAGAAAGAAAGAAAGAAAGAAAGAAAAAAAAACCTGTAACAACAAAACAAAGAGGCTGACAGCAGGCCAAGTAACTGCAAGCCTATGCAAACAGCTGCAACAAACACAGGTAATGTAAAGTACTACTATAATACTCTACATACTGTGAACCCTCCAGATGTGTTATTGGTCTGTATCTATGTATATGAAGATGTGCATAGGGCTGGGGACATACTGCAACTGTCACTGAAGGCTCCACATACATATGTATGTGACGGTAGCTATGTGCACATAGCAATGTAGGTTGTAGTGCAATGTACAAGTAGGTTGTACAGTAATGGATGTTCAGCAGTACGTTACTGTGTGTATACATATGTGGAACTAAAAAGGAGTATATATATATATATATATATATATATATATATATATATATATATATATATAACATGTCTATACGTATGTATATTGAGATATGTATGTATATATATATATATATATATATATATATAACATGTCTATATGTATGTATATTGAGATATGTATATATATATATATATATATATATATATATATATATATATATATATATATAAAATATGCATGTGTATACATAGATAGTGAGGGATATAGAAATACATAGACATATATAGTTTCACAGTGTCATAGTTTAGTACTAGGCTATCTGCAGACAGTGTATAGAATAGATTTATAAACATGCGCCTCTGTATAGTAGTGACACAGTGAAGACCCCCCTACATAATAGCTTTAGTTTACTGTGCCTCTGTCTAGTAGTGACACAGAGAAGACCCCTGCTGTAAACCTATGATCTCCCATCCACTTGTCAAGAATGCACATGAAGAGTGTCAGTGAGGGTCTCTGCCTAACATGAACTGGGATCCTGTTCCACAGTATGGGAAGCCTCTTAGTGATGGATCTGCCCCTACAGTATGTCCTATTCATATGTGTGCTGAGGTTTAAATCCGTAGCTGTTGTGGTTTTGATGGATTTGGATTGTATGAGGTGGAACATGTCCATCAATACCTGATTGGACATGGCCTACTACATCAGGCACAGATCACCCCTACGTAGGCAGTATGCTATGGAATAGAGCATGAGTTACGTTAGTCTGGCAGCATATGAAAGTTGCTGGAGACCCTTGATCCTCCTGGTGATGTACTGATGGGGTCCCCCTAGCTGTTGCAAGTGCCAGGTGAGGTACATACCAAATGGGGCATAGTGCACAGTCATGGGCCTGATAAGGGAGGAGTATAGGGGTACAATGACCCCTTTTGATCTGGATGTGAATCTCTTCATGATAAGGTGGTCAAGGTAGGAAGTCTATCCAACCACTTTGGCAATGTGGGTGTCAAATGAGAGGTCAGCATTGATCAGTGTCACCAGGTCTCCAATTACTTTGTCTGTACTCAGTGGGTTATGGTCTATGTGATAATATGTGGGTACCTTGTCTGTCCAAATGGGTATGAGTATACATTACGTGGCATGCAGTTTAAGGCCATGACTCCGGCACCAGTTGTCGGTGTCTGTGAGGCCTGTCAGTAGGATGTATGTGTCAGCTGGTGTATTGACTATGGCACCTAGTATGCAGTCATCTTTGAACATTGTCAGCCACTACCTTCCCATGTCTACTTCCACATCTGAGAATTATATGCCGAACATGAGCGGTCCCAGGACAGAGCCCTGTGGGACACCACTTGTGACTGGCTCTGAGTCTGACATGGCACCAGTGAGTTTGACTGTAGGGTTTCTATCCGTTAGCCGGTTTGCAACCCATCTTGTGACATATGGATTTACATTTCAGCTGTTGATCATGTCTATGATGCCAGAGTGCGGTATTGTGTCGAAAGCCGTAGGCAAGTCCAGGTAGGCTGTATGGACCACTGTGCCCTCGTCAATGGCTCTAGTGACTGACTTGAAAAGGTCAACCAGGTTCATAAGGCAGGATCTGCCCTCTACAAAGCCACATGGGTGGGATCAAGTGTCTAAGTCTCCAATGTCTTTGTGTATGAGTTCCATAATGATCCTTTCCATAGCGTTGCAGACCAGGCTAGTTAAGCTTATGGGGCGGTAGTTACCAGGGTCTTTAGAGGTGCCTCCTCTATGGAGTGGGACTACTGTTGCTGTATGCCAGTGTCCAGGTACATATGCTGTAGTAAGGCTATGGTTGAATAGCATTTAATGTGCATGTGTAGCTCCTCTTGGAGTTCACGTAGCATGCAACCTGCAATACCGTCGGGTCCCATTGATGCTGTGTTTACAGCTTTGCTGAGGGTGGTTGCCAGCTGGACATCTGAGATGACAGGGAGGTTACAGTCAGCTGGGATAAGTAATTCCTCATGTGTGGGTGAGGGAGGGGAGAAATTTGCACTGAACCTGTCTGCCAGAATGTTGGCATTATCCGTGTGTTCAGTGTAGCGTTTGTCACTGTGAACTAACTGTGAACATATCTGAGGGTTCCCACCCAGATGTGTAACATAGCAGAAGAAGGCCTTGTTGTTATCTGTAGTGCCCATAGCGATGTCCCTCTCATTGTTGGCCTTGCATGTTTGTACGACAAAACGTATCTTTCTACTACTGCTGATCAGAGATGCCATAGCTCTATGGAATTATGCTCTGCCGTGCAGTAGCTACCTTCTGTTGTTATACAATTTGTTCAATGCTGGGGTCCACCAGACAGGATGCCTGCCCTTGGTGGAGAGGGTCATGGTTTTATTTGTGATTGCATGATCCATGCATTCTTGGAGATGTCCGTAGAAAGCATATGTGAAGGTGTCTGCATTGTGGGAAGTGGTTTCCACTGGCCCAGTGGGCATTAAGGATACCAACTCAGTTATAAGAAGTGTAAAGTCGGCATGTGAGAGGTTTCCCACTGTAGTCTTTTGTGTTGTGGGGGAGGTGGGATATGTATATCCAGGGGGATTAGTCTGTGGTCAGATGTGACTAGTGAGGGGTATACTTCCGGTGTGTAGCACATTGTCCCCATGTTTGTGATGATCAGGTCTAGTATATTATTTCCTGTTGTGGGAGAGGTGACTAGCTGTTCCATTGCATTTGACTTAGTGAATTCCGGGAACCTTTGAGCTAGGGTGTTTGGGGTAGAATAATGCACCCAGTGTAAGTTAGGGTAGTTGAAGTCTCCCAATATGATGGTGTGGGGTGGGACATTCATATCCTCCAATGTCTTCAGAAAGGCTGACTCTGGTTCCTGTGATTGGGAAGGTGGTCTGTAACATGCTACCAGTTGTATAGCAGGTTTGCCTATGGTTATCTGCACCTGGATGGTCTGTGATGCATCATGTGTTGCCACTAACCTGGAGGTGTGGGTTTCCTTCATGAATATGGACACACCCCCTCCCTTTTTGTTTTGTCCCGAGTCCTGGGGCCAAAAAGCATGATACGGGGTATAGCCTGGTACCACTGGTGTGCTCTCAGGAGCCTTGAACCAGGTTCTCACTTACTGCATAGACATCAAGATTGGTAGAATATGTACGTACAGATATATGTTATACACACATACATATATAGATATCTGTAGAGACATATACATATACAGATAGATCTGACTGACAACAGATATGTCTGTATATGACTTTCTCTCTCTCTCTGTCCCACCCCCTCACACTCTCACTCTCCCTGTGTCTCTCTCTCACTCTCTCCCCCTCTCTCCCCACATCTATATGTATATATCTACATCTATATATACATATTTTATATACATATATATAAACATATATATATATATATATATATATATATATATATATCTATATAGACATATAAATATATATATATATATATATATATATATATATATATATATATATATATATATATATATATATATATATATATATGTAGACTGTGTGAGGCACATGTGTGCAGATGTCTTGCAACAGGTGCCTGGTGTCAAAGGCATGGAGTGAACACCAGTGTGGATACTGGAGTACCATACCCCATTCAAAAACAATGACACCAGTAACCACCACATATGTGCATGCCTGCCCACCACTGCATGTGTCGGGGGGAACAGGGGCAACAAGTGTACAATAGGCTCCACATTGATATACACAGTGGCATACTAGTCCTGTAATACCTGTACATGGAATGTGTCAGCGGACATGGTGTGTCAGCTATGGACATGTAGGTCACTGAACCCCTCCACACCCCACAATGTCCTACACAGTATGTACCTCCCATGACAGCTACAGATATAGAGAAGGACACAGACATATGCAAGTAACTGTGTCAATGCACTCAAACATCACAGAGCGCACACAGACTACCTACATAGAGGTTACCACTGCTGGATATACATAGTTCGGTCACACCCATGACAGTTGTCTAGCAACCATGGTAACACCTCCAACATCCACAACACAAATTACCTATATCTGTCATCCCTGTCACTGCAGTATAGAGCACATGGTGGAGGTACAGGACCCTACCCACAGATACGACATACCCTGTAGTAGACCACACAGAATTAAGAAGCAAGGCTCCCCATGAGTAGATGTCAGACATACCCCTGCTGAATGTTATGCAGATAGGTAATATGCCATATGAGTCACCCTGTGTAACTGTTTGTAAGGAGCAGGTACGATCATAACACATGTGTCACAAGGGGCAGGTAGCATAACAGTATGCTGCTGTAGGCCCAGGGCCAAAAGCACACTACCTACCTAAGACACAATGCACACCCATGAACACATTGCAAACGGAATATGTGAGGTGGAATGAGTGTGCTAGTGACTGGGTGCATGTTGTGTACTGGTGTGATTGCTCACCATGACTGTCTGTCTGTCATGGTAGTGTGTGTCCTTGGTGTGAGGCCAGAGACAGGTGTGTGAGGTATTGCGATCAACACATACTACATTGCCATATGTTGTGCTGTGTTACCCTGTATGTCACTGTGGTGTAGGTAGGGTTATGGCAAGTAAGAGTAGTGTGCATTACCAGTGAAATATGTAACGTGCATTGTGTGCAGTGCATGGGCTGATAATGTTCCCCATACAGTACTTTGATACAAACCCCCAGTGTGAGGTTGTGTATTGTACCTGAAACAGTGTGTTGACTGCTGCAGTATACTAGTCTGTCGTATGGAGTGTGCCAGGTACTGTTGCGCAGTAGTCGGATGAGCACTGATATCTGGTCATTTACATGTGTATCCCCCAATAGACAGACAGATGCTATATATGGTGCTTAAGTTATATCACTGCAGTCGAGTATTATGTGTATTATGTGTGCTATAGTTTGCTCACAGATATTGCTGACATATTTTCCTTCTCCTTTTCAGGGCTATGGTTCACCAGTGGAACCCTGTCTACTCCGCTGCAGAGGAGGAGGAGATACACCAGAGCCTGGTGCGGGATTTCACTGTACTCTTTTCCCGCACCAGGCAGAAACAGCAAGAGATGGCTGCACTGTGGCAAGACCTGGTCCGTCGGGTAAATGACATAGGCACACATAACCGGACATATGAGCAGGTACGCCATCACTGCAGTGATTTAATTAGAAATGTCCGTCAGCGTGCGTCGGATATCCACAGGCAGCAGGTTGCCACAGGTGGTGGGGTGGCTAGACATCCCCCCCTCATCAGACTGGAGGGACTACTCCTAAGTGTTGTGGCACCAGCACAACAGCAACAGCAACAGCGTATATGTGTAATGATGGAGGCTGGAGCCATACAGCAGCAGGACACTGAGCATGCAGATAACACACCATGTGTATAGTTGACCATTCTGTACACTGTTAGGTTATGCATGTGTGAGGTGTGACCTCGTTTTGTAGCTGTAATCTTGGTAATTATTGTGCAAGAGTGATATCCTCAATATCTGCAGTACACCTGTGGAAGCTAACTGTTGCACTACTGAACTGTATCATGCCCACAGTATTAATGGCACAGTTGTGCCCACTGACAATAAATGTCTCTTTTCGGCAGGTCCCTCTGGTGTAACAGCAAGGCAGCCTATCCATGCTGGTGAGTGTGTGATACCATTACCTTCAATACTCTTGATACTAATAGTAATAATAGGCTGAAGCAGTAGTGCTATGTGTTTGATTGCAGGTGTGTTTGTGTCTGTGGGTTGATATCTCATATACTGAGGTGTGTGCATGTGTGCATGTGTGCATGTGTGCATGTGCCCATGTGCCCATGTGTGCATGTGTGCATGTGTGCATGTGCCCATGTCCGCATGTGCCCATGTGTGCATGTGTGCATGTGCCCATGTGCGCATGTGCCCATGTGTGCATGTGTGCATGTGTGCATGTGCCCATGTGCGCATGTGTGCATGTGTGCATGTGCCCATGTGTGCATGTGTGCATGTGCCCATGTGTGCATGTGCCCATGTGTGCATGTGTGCATGTGCCCATGTGTGCATGTGTGCATGTGTGCATGTGTGCATGTGCACATGTGTGCATGTGTGCATGTGTGCATGAGCCCATGTGTGAACATGCCCATGTGTGCATGTGTGCATGTGTGCATGTCTGCATGTGCCCATGTGTGCATGTGCCCATGTGCGCATGTGTGCATGTGTGCATATGTGCATGTGCCCATGTGTGCATGTGTGCATGTGCCCATGTGTGCATGTGTGCATGTGCATGTGCCCATGTGCGCATGTGTGCATGTGTACATGTGTGCATGTGCCCTTGGGTGCATGTGTGCATGTGCCCATGTGTGCATGTGTGCATGTGCCCATGTGTGCATGTGTGCATAAGTGCATGTGCCCATGTGTGCATGTGTGCATGTGTGCATGTGCCCATGTGTGCATGTGTGCATGTGCCCATGTGGCATGTGTGCATGTGTGCATGTGTGCATCAGTGGTGACATTGTGTACACATTGTAAACTGTGTTTCCTGTCTTACTTCCACAGGTTCTGGTGCTGCTCTGGTGTCGTGCAGCAGGGAACCTGAATCAGCTGCTGTGGATAGTGATAATGATGATACCTGTGTAATGGCACAGGTAGGTGTGTCAGGGTCCGTCATTGGTTAGCCAGTTGACACTACATGTCGACCCCATCAATGCGCACAGTCATCCTGACAATGCATCCTTTGTCACTAATGTCCCTAGGTGATGGACAGGATATAGTGGGCATTGACTATGGTAATGTGGTACCGGTGGCACATGCATCCCCACACAGTAGCCATGGCCAGGGTCTTGACATGGTACCACACAGGCAGATGTCCATGGGTTCTCCTGGGAGCATCCGTGGGCATACCGCCCCTGTCAGACATGCCTACAGAGGTCTTTGAACCTCAGCTATGTTTCAGGCTGTAATGCAGGCACAGTCACGTATGGAACGGTACACAAGACAGGGTCTGAGGGAGCTGAGATCATGTCGCACAGCCATGAGTGACAGTATGCGTGATGTTGCGGCTGCCATCCACAACTTCACCGAGGTCATTGACAGACATTGGGGGGACACATTAGATCTGTTCCACAACTACATGTCCATGAGCCAGGGTAATGGTGGACGGTTGAGGCATCGACATGGCCGTATGCCAGCAACAGCAGCAGCTGGCAGTCGTCGCGGACGGCAACAGGCCCTCGGCCACTCACATAGTGTCAGCAGCAGCCCCAGCAATACTGGGTCTGTGCTGTCATCAGACCGCCCCAGAAGACCATGTGCACGTGGCGTTGGACAGTCCCAACAGGGACCTTTCTCCAGTCACCAACCACCTGCTTCTGATGACAGTACCCAGTCTGGCTTAGTACCTGATACAGTCCGTAGCACCCCTGCCAGGCACAGGTACCGTGTCCATGGCCACAGACAGTGATCTGTATGACCTGGCAGGTACAGTCTGTGGTTGTCCACAAACACCTGTATATGGCAGCCATGAGGTGGGACTGTGTGCATTCATACACACATGCAAAGTGATAACACCTAGGGCTACCGCATACACGCACACACTGCATCAACATTGCCCCATCTTGTACTGCTGTCCCTCACCAACACACACACACACACAGACATGTCAATTGGTTGTATCAGTGGCAGACTGAGGCATACCAGGTACACACCCTGTGCATATGATGAAACTGTGCCACCTCCTGCAATCTGTAGAATTGGTGCAGGAACAGGTTAACATGGTGCTAATGCACAAGGTGAGTACATAGACGTATTGTAATAGTATGATGTTGACAACAGTACAGTGTATTGATAGCATTGTGGGTATATACCAGCATGCCTGATGCAGTTACAGTATGAATGTCATTGTATTGTTTTCTACACCCATAGTAATTACCACAGTGTTCTGTCTGCACATCTTTGCATACTGGTGGTGAGGCTGTGAAGGGATGGCCACCTACATAGGTAGCACAGGGGATACAACAATGTACATATTGATACTCAATGATGGCCATGTCAACTGCGAGTTGCATGCTGCCCACACACGACTCTGCAATGCAGATGTTTGAGGATGTTGATATCTGTGCAGTACTACACAACAGGTTCAAGGATCACAAGAGCACACTAGCACTACAAGGTCACACCTCATACCAGGCATGACAGCACCAAAACACAGAACTAACTATGACAGGAGGGAGAGTGTCCATACATGTCAAGGATACTGTGGTGCCAGGACAGGTAGCATACATCATACTAAGTCTGGAACTGCTGAGTGAGGGCTCAGTGTCTATTTGACATGTGTATTATTACAGGTATGAGCACTTGGGTATCAGGCCAGTTATTCAACATTACGAAGGTACGTGGTCTATACACTTGTGTGGGGTGTGGCTGGACCCAGCCCGTCTGACCTGTGAATGTCTGGGTACTGGCTTATAGTGCCTGCATATATGCGCTATTACCTACTGGAAGTCATACACCTTGTTTGTTGTAGCATAGTCTACATACAGGCCTGCTGACTGTAACTTTGTTTGTATGCATGTTTGCCTGTTATGTTCCTGAAACACTGATTCCACCTGCAGTGCGGATATACAGTGCCTCTGTAGATCTCTAGTGACATCTGTATTGCTTACTGTACTGATGTCCATGTGTCACTTGACAGAACATCACTGTTTGTCCTGTTTGCATGTAGCTTGCCTGTAACACATTGCATATGACTTACCTTACATTTGCTCAAGACAGCATTCATATATGCCAGCACTAACAAATCAGGAGCACTACACCCTCACATAGTCACCTTGAGTACCTTGTTCCCTATTGGCCCTATGTGTCGTTACTTAGTATGGGAGTCACAATGCTATGGTAGCATGTGCAAAGGTCACCTGTCGATCTACTCTCAGGTCCAGTTGGTGAATCTGTGAGTCATGTGGCAATGTTACAGCTGCCTCATGTACACAGACAACCCTCTCCCCTTCCCATACATGTACAACACATGTGAGAGATGCAACCACATAGCCAAACTGGGGGCTAAGCTCTGTTAACACAGCACTGGCATTCCCTGTCAGGTGGAGTGGGATACTACAGTGAATACAGTACCAGTCTCCCATAGACCTGCCACGATCGCAATCCAAACACAGAAACACACAGGTACATTATTGGGCTCTCAGAATTGTATCCTGCCTGAGCAGCTGACACCTGCAAAGCAGACACAAAAGCAAACGTTAAGCCAGGGCAGAGCACGTGCAACACATAGCTCACAAAGCCTGTGTGCCAAACAGTCACAGGCCATACAGCTTGACAACACACCTGCTACAGTTGTATGAAGTATTTCTATCATCAAGTACACTGAGGTCCTGCTCCCAGGCTGAACAAGGTGACGGTCACGCTGAGCTGCCCGTCGGGCACTATGATCCACCACATAACACAAGCATACCGGTCACACCAAGGCATGTAGAAGTATGACTCAGTCATTGTCTGTGCCAGTGTGTATAACCTCTGATGCACCTCCCTGGACTACATGTTAGGGGACATAGAGGGGCTCTCTGAGCTTGTGGCACAGGCTGGTATGACCCTGGCCTTGAGTAGCATCTCACCTTCACCAAGAATGCTGCCACAATATTTAGACAGGATCATCAGTTTCTGCAATTAACGTATCTTTCAGTGACATTCAAAGGGGATCCAATGCCTGTCAGTGTGGGATTACATGCTGGACAAGCCACATTGCTTTGCTTGGGACAGCTTGCACCTGTCACCCATGGGCCGTTGTATATTGGCAGAGGCTGTTGCTACATGCATAGTGCCTTTGTATGCAAGGCTGACATTACATAGCCACCTACACAGGTATCACATGGGATAGGACACTAATAGCAATGCTACTCAACAGCAGCAGTGTAAACCTCAAGATGCATGCAGTGGAAACTGTCCTTAGCATGGGGTACAGCAATATCCATGCAGTAACAGACTGCTGGTACAAGGCTCCCAGGTGCACACCATCAGTGCCAGGTCATTCCTGATACCATGCTTGTCATCCCCTACACATGCACCAAACAAGAATAGGGGGGATGTATCCAAAGACACCTCAGATACACACACCCCCAGGTTGATGGCACTGCACAAAGCATCAGAGCCTCTCCATGTGCAACACACAGTGGGTTAGACTGCCTTCAGGTTCATAGCCTGGCACACACCACACTCCCATACCCAGGAAACCCACTTGGCCTTCCTGACAACACTGGGAATATGATGGTCTCTACACACACCATTATATGGTTGTACTGCGACTACCCAAACATACAGTGTGAGCATTATCCTAGCTGCAAGACCCTATCTGAAGGGTTCTTATCATTCATTCCCTGCATTGCTATGGAACAACTTGTTACCACTTCCACAAGTGGTGACAACATGCTGCACCTATTCATCACCAACATGTGGACTATATGCTCCAGACCAATCATGTATCCCTCGCTGGTGGGATGACACCATCTACAACCCACACTGTATAGTCACATACCACATGCAGCCCCTGCACAGAACACCACAGTCATACAGTTGTCTGATGCATATTCCATGTATTCACATGAGGCAGGCTTCGGACATGGGAACTCTTGCAGTTCACAGGTACATATGTGTAGGTGGCACACACATACATCATGTGTGCATTGACATTACTGATATAATGTATGTCGTGCAATATTGGGAACAACACCCCAAACACATGGACAAACTGTGGGACAAAAATACACATGGCATTTGTAGGATACAAACCCCTACCTAACTATGTTATATCACTTGTGAGAGTTGCAGTAGCAGAGTGTGCTATTTGCATTACTGGGAGTATTGCTTTCTCCTGCTGTACTTATAGGGTGCTGACATCATCAGTGTTTAGACAGTGGAATATGCAGCATGTGTTGTGTAGTAATAGTTGCCAAAAGGGACATTTTTTATACGCATGGAATTGCACACACTATTCCTTCACACACACACTGAGCACTTGCAGGATTCAAACCCCTAACTATGTTATGACACTTGTGAGAGGCGCATTAGCAGAGTGCACTATTTGCATTTCTGGGGGGATTGTTTTCTCCTGCCCTACTTATAGGGTGCTGACATCATCAATGTTTAGACAGTGGAATATGCAGCATGTGTTGTGTAGTAATAATTGCCAAGAGGGACATTTCTCATACACATGGAATTGCATACACTACTCCCCCACATACACTAGGCACTTGTAGGATTCAAACCCCTACCTAAATATGTTATGACACTTGTAAAAGACGCATTAGCAGAGCGTACTATTTGCATTACTGTGGGGATTGCTTTCTCCTGTTGTACTTATAGGGTGCTGACATCATCAGTGTTTAGACAGTGGAATATGCAGCATGTGTTGTGTAGTAATAGTTGCCAAAAGGGACATTTTTCATACACATGGAATTGCACACACTACTCCCCCACACACACTGAGCACTTGCAGGATTCAAACCCCTATCTAACTATGTTATGACACTTGTGAGAGACGCATTAGCAGAGCGCGCTATTTGCATTACTGGAGGAATTGCTTTCTCCTGCTGTACTTATAGGGTGCTGACATCATCAGTGTTTAGACAGTGGAATATGCAGCATGTGTTGTGTAGTAATAGTTGCCAAAAGGGACATTTCTCATACACATGGAATTGCACACACTACTCCTCCACACACATTCACTGAGCACTTGCAGGATTCAAACCCCTACCTAACTATGTTATGACACTTGCTAGAGACACAGTAGCGGCGCGCGCTATTCACATTACTAGGTATAATTCCTGCTCCTGACATATGTATAGTGTGCTGACATCATTATGGATGAAGAGGTATGTACATCTGTGACTATCCATCAGTACAGGGGAGAGCATATCTTTGCATTAATTTTGCACAGGCACAGTGGCCTACTGTACTGTGGAGGCAGATGCCAAATACACTGTGGATAGCCTTCTGTATTCCCTAGGGACAACAGTCAGGTATTGCACTCTACGGCCATATGTTTACCTGTCAGATGCAAGTATCTGTTGCTCATATACTGTTTGTGGGTCTTTATTGCCATAGCCTTACCTATCTCTATAAACAACATGTGTACTGTGGGAGATGTTTGCATATGAGTGGGATCCAGTACTTTACTTATGTCTCTGTTGTAACTTCACTGTGTGCACTGGGCAGATGTCTGTATTGTGGGAGGTTCCTGTGTTAACACATGGAAATGCCAGATATGTGTGTGCAACTGCTGAACTGTGACATGGCCTAAGTGTGTGAGCATGCCCAGTTCGCAGTTTGTATGGCTTCTTGACTGCCACGTCTCATTTATCTAAGTGTGCGAGCATGCCCAGTGTGACCTTTCCTTATGTTGGGATCTGTGGACCACCACATTTCTGTTTGTGTGTGGACGCCATCTATATATCACATGTACAGTTGAGTGTTGGACATCAGGTTGTGTTCTTACTGCCCAACTGCTTTGTGTCTGAACCTAACAGGCATTATGCTGTGCCTGCAGGGTCGCCATGGGATAGTTTGCATACAGTTGTCATCATCCTTTCCTGCTGACCAAACAGTTGTATTGTCGTAGTGTACTGGTGCAGAACTTTCACTGTGGTGGACAGTATAATCGGTTTCAGTCCTATCACTGCTTGTAATATTTATAGTGAGCACATCAGACTGGTTGAGGGCCAGTTGTGCAGATATGACCATGTTGCATTTTGTTCAGATATGGACAGCATAGTACATGATTGTCCGACATTGTTAATGTATTCCACAACTTGTGTGGACAGTGACAAACAATGGCCATGTGCCCTAGTCCATTTGTAATGCTAGTCAGAGAGTGTTTGTCCTTCAACACGCATTTACTGGTGTTTGCCATGACATATGTCACGGTTAGTGTGCTGTGCCTCTGTCTACCCGTGACATACAGGTGATATCCAGGGTACACCTACCATCTCCCATCCAGTCATCATGATTCCTCTGGATGACAGTCACTGAGGACTCCCTGGATATCCTGTAGTGGGAGTTTAGTCGTGAGTGGAGTGAGCTTCTGGGTTATGGACCAATCGGTACAGCATGTCCTGTTTATGTCTGTGCTGGGGTTCAGGCCTGTCAGCTGCATAGGTCACCAGCATTCAGTGTTTACATGGTGCCAAATGTCCATTGATACCAGGTTGGTCATGGCTCTATACATCAGGCACAGTTCACCTCCAGCCAGGCAGTATGGCACTGTGTGGTGCTGCAGTTTCTTTACTCAGGTGACACATGGCATCTGTTACAGCTCTGCGATCCTCCTGGTGGGGTATTTGTGTGGTCTTTCCTGTTGCTGCAGGTGTCTGCTACAGTACATCCCTGAAGGGCCATTGTACACAATTGTGTGGCTGCTGATGGATGACTGGAGAGGCACATTGACCTACCTTAACCAAGCTGTGCTTACCTTCATGATTAGGTGGGTATATGGTATGTTTCTGTAATCACTACAGACACATGGTTGTCACATACAGGATGTCTATCACCTTGTGTCCCCAGGTCTCTTATTGCTCCTGATGTACTTACTGGGTTAAGACTTATGTGGTAATTTCTGGCCATGTACTGTGTTTCCACAGGGGTTGACTATACACTATTCTGCATTTAGCTTGTTGACATGGCTGTGGCACCACTTGTGTGTTTCCATGTGTGCCTTTTGTAGGTTGCTTGTGTCAGCTGGAGGGTCCAATATGGTGGCCAGTTTGTAGTCCTCTGCAAACCTGTTCAGACAGAGTCCTTCCATGTTGGCCTGTACCTATGTGACATATATAGCATACAAGAGAGATCCCAGGACCATGCCTTGTGGGATGCCAGTTATACCTGGTTTGCAGTCTGCCATGGCTACAGCATGTCTGCCAGGTCAGTTCTGTCCTTGAGCTGGTTTGCAACCCATCTACTTGCATAGGGGTTTATAGTTAGGCTGGTGAGCTTATCTGTACCGTCAACTAGGGTATTGTATGGAAGGGTTTAGCAAGGTCCAGATAGGCTGTGTGATCAATATTCCCCACATCAATGGGCTTGGTTCACATTTCACATGAGTCAGACATGTGTAAGGGGCAGGATCTTCCCTATGACAGCCACACTGGGTAGGGTCCAATGTCTGTGGGTACCCAGTGTTGTTATTCATGGGATCCATGATCATCCTCTCCATTACTTTGCCAACCTAGATAGTCAGGGTTGAGGGGTGATAGTTTGCAGTATCCATTCAGGCACCCCCTTTTTGGTGTGGGACCACTGTTGCTGTACACTGCTCTTTGGGTACATATCCTGTGGTAGGACTGATAGTGCGCAGTAATGCTATTTGCTGTTCCATTCTTCTTACAGTACTTGTTGGACACAACCCAGGACACCATCTGGTACCATTGATGCTGTGTGCTGTGCTTTGTGGATGCTGGCTGTTACCTCAGCATCTGCAATGTCAGGGGGCCAGCACTCTCCTGGGATAGATATTTGGCAGTTAGGTGCTGGTGGGGAGGTTGGAAGGAATCTGTTCGGTAGGCTGTTGGCAATGTGTGTGGGTTTGGTGTATTGTTTGTGATATTAGAGTGCTGCAGAGCATATCTGTGGATTATCACCATAGTTCCTACCATCAGGTAGGACAGCTGTGTGATAATCCTCTGTCCTGCACAATTTTTATCATCATAGGTTCATAGGTTCATACTAGGCTATCTGCCCTGGCCTTGTTTGAGCACGGACAGACTGTGTGTGGGTCTCAACACCCCTTGCAATGTGCATATTATGCCCATATAGGGTTTACTTTCCTAGATGTGACACAGGGATGGCCCCCAGTGTACACCTACTATCTCCCATGCACTTCACCGGATTTCTTTTGTTGAGTTTGTGTGTGGAGCTCAGCCTATCATGGACTGGGATTCTGTTCCAGAATGTCAGGAGCCTCTGGGTTATGGATCTGTCCCTCCAGCACATCCTATTAATCTATGTGTGGAGGTTCAGATATCTCACTGTGGTGTATCTGCTGGATTTGGGGTTTCTGCAGTGGTGCATGTCCATTCATTCTGGATTGGACATGGCCTTGTACATCAGGCATACATCACCTCTGACTGTGCAGTATGCTTCTGAATTGGGCTGTGGTTTCTTCAGCCAGGCTGCAGATGTCCAATGTTTGGACCCTTTATCCTGTTGGTGGGGTACATTTGGGGTCTTTCTGACTGCTGCATGTGTAAGGTAAGGTACATCCGAACTGGGGCATTGTTGTCACTTATGGGCCTGATAAGGGAAGAGTATGGGGGCACAGTGACCTCTGTAGCTCTACATGTGCATCCTTTCATATTAAGGTGGGCAATATAGCAGGTCTTCCTGGCCACCTTGGCAATGTGAGTGTCACATGACAGGTTACCGTCCACTTGTGTCCCTAGGTCCATGATTACATCTTCCATACATAATGGATTACCACCTATGTCATACTTTCTGTGTGCCTTGTTTGGTATTTGTTGAGACATTCATACTCGGAAGTGTCTTCAGGAAGGCTGGCTGGGGTACCTGGGTTTGTGTGCGTGGTCTGTAGCAGACTTCAAACAGGTACACAGTTTGAGACAGTGTTACTTGCCCGTGGATAGTCCATGCTGCTTCTTGCTGTGGTACCAACCTGGGGGTGTGGTTATCCTTGATAATTACTGGTAGCCACACTCCTATTGTCGTGTGTTCCATGTTTTGGAGCTGTAGAGCATAGCATGAGGCATAACCTGGTAGTATTAGGGTGCTCTTCTGGGCCTTGCCCAGGTTTCTGTTACAGAACACATATTACCATTCTCCATGCTGTGGTGGGTTTGGTCTGCATGCACCTTACAGGTTAGACATCTGGCATTGGGCAGCATTACGTCCAGGTTATTATCCCGTGTGCTACCTATGGTGGTGGGTTTGTGTTTCCAGACTTACCTATTCCAGGCTCAGTGGAGGTGACAACAGCTTTTGCCAGTATCTACACAGCCAGGTGTGCTGGGTGTGTGCCATCCCTAGCAGGTGGGGCATCATGTCTTGCTCGGCATGAAAGCCCAGGCTGTCAGCCATGTGTTCCCCCTTACTAACAGCAATACCTCAGCCAATTATTGTACTTGATCTTGTTGTCTTCATAGTGTGGCATCATGCTTGGTGAGGGTGAGATGTTAGGTTGGGTCTTCATGTTTGCATATACTAGATGGTGTTACATTGCTTAACACATGGCAATCATGCCTCAGGTGGTGTTGCAGGGCTGCCTCTGTCGGATGCACATACTACACTCCCTGTACATGTTTGAGAGCAGGTTGTGTCATGTTAGGCATCCCTGTTACTATATGAGTGAGTCAGAGAGGGGTATAATCCCCAGGGTTCCTACTGAGCCAGTGTATGTGCTATGCGTTGCCTCTTTGCCAAGGCCAGGGCATACTGGGCATGCCTCCTCCTGCCTACTGGGGCAGGCTCAGGTTGTTCCTCCTCCGAGTCACGCTCTGCCTGTGATGGCCTTGGCAATGGTGGGGAGTTGTTTGTCCCGGGCCCTATGCTGGTCCTGCTGCAGCTGTTTTCGCAGAATCATATTATGTAGCATAGCACATACCATGACAATTTGGGTACATGTAGTTGGTGAGTACTGCAAGGCTCCACCATATGTGTCCAGGCACCGGAACCATGACTTGAGCAGCCCAAACACACGCTCTATTACATTTCGTGTTTGTGCGTGTGCCTCATTATGGCGTTCCTGTTCAGGTGTGTGTGCGTTACTGATGGGTGTCATCAGCCACGGCTCCAGTGCATATCCAGCATCCCCCACTAGGTGACCATGTGGGATGTCCCCATTGGCAAATGTCTGGTACAGCTGCGTCAAATGCCAGATATGGGAATCATGGTAGCTCCCAGGGCAGCCAGCACACACATTCATTATTATGCCCTGGGCATCACACACAACCTGGCAGTTGATGGAGGGGAAGCCCTTGCGGTTAATGTAGGCCCTACCCCGCTCACCAGCTGGTGCGTTGATGCGTATGTGCGTGCAGTCTATTGCACCCACTACCTCAGGGTATTCCACTATTTGCTGGAAGAGATGCATATTGCTGGCCAATACCTCACGGGCATTGGGGAAATATACATGCTCACCGACATGTGCTGACATGGCATCCAGGAACTGGTGCAGTACCCTGGAGGCTGATGCCTGTGATATCCCCATCATATCACCAGTTGGTCTCTGGAAGGTACCTATTGCTAGTATTCTTAGGCCAACGCATACCTTGGTTTCCACTGGGATGGGTTCCCCTCTGTTGGTTCTGTGTGTGAGGCATGGCCTGCACAGCTCAACAATTTGCTGCAGGAGGTCTCTGTCCACTCTATAGCGCTCCACTATCTCCAGCTCATGTAACCCCTGGTAGGTGACCCTGGGCCTGTACACTCTTCTCCGTCTCCTCACTGTGGGTTGTCTGGCAGCATTTCCATTGTCACCACCCTCAGCAACTCTCCTATGTCTCCTTATGACAGCTATGGCAGCCCCTAGCATGTTTGGTCTGAGTGCAGCTTTTTCAGTTTTCACTTCTACTAGCTTACTCCTGTCTTGCAGTGTCTCTTGAGAGAAACATACTGCAATGCTGTTTGCAGTGTTTTAAGTGCTGGGCTGGGCTTGTATTCTGCCTGTGTAATTGCCTGCTTCTAATTGTTTTCACCTGCTACCTCTACAAGTATTCCCTGCTAGTTTCCTACTATTTCTTCTGCTTCCTTTTTCCTCTCTGTTTCCTCAGGGGGGAGCAGCGCGCATACCAGCGAAAACATGCTCACAGTGGCTACCACGCACGCACACATGCTTACACGGACTAGAATCTGTTTATTCGGGTTAAAACGCATGCACACCAGTGCAAACAGGTTTACAGATCTTTAAACAGGCTCCTACATGCTTACTCTGCCTTACACACACGCATTCTGTCTTACTCATGGCTCCCAGCGTGCACACGCGTGCATGCACGTACAGCAAGAAACTTTGGTGTTGGCCACAGTGTACACCTTCCATTTCTTGACTTTCCCATGCTTATCTGTTGACACTCCTCTTTTTATGCTGTGTGATTGACATCTTTCACATACCACTTTGCTCCAATGAGCTTGATTTTTTCTTGACATTCCCCCTGTGATGTCACCTATCTCCTACTCTGTTACTCCCCCTTATCTAACTCTTACACTACACGGAATGTGCTCATTTGCTATGTGACAGTGTGATTACACTCAGCTTCCCCCCTTAGCAACCACTAGATGGAGGCCATGTTGTTTTTGGTCTGCTAGTCCCTGCATTGCAAATCCATGCATTACATAAAACCCACATTTGTGGGTTTCAAACCTTTATTTTTCTGTTTTATATAGCGCAGCCCATTTGCGCGGGCAGCACTGCGTTTAAACATCGCCGATCGGCGAAAAAAAAAATTATTTTATTTCATGTTTGCATCTGGTTACCATGCCAATGGCCACATATTTGGCCATTGGCATGCTGACTGCTACATTTGCACACTTTATTTGGAGCTGTCATGGCTCCGTTGTGTTATTTGCAGTAATGTACTCAGTTGTCAACTGAGTACATTTCTGCACCTAACACGACTCTTACACGGGCTGGTTTCAGCTTCGTGGATCTCTAATCTACCTCATTTGCATGCCTTTCGGCTGCAAGTGGGGTGATTAGCATATCCACGCCCTGCCCGTGTAAGAGTCGTTTTAGCTGTCTCTTACATGGGATTTCGGGCTGTTCCTGGATCGCGATGGCTGCATGGAGTCTTACATGACTCTTAGACTCTGTGCAAGTCATCATGAATCCTGCCCACCATTTGCTAATGCTTTGTGGTATTTACCAGTGTTATATTATCTCATTTTGCTGGGCCAAAGTCTGTTCAGTAAGCGGAATTTACAAGTGTAAGCTGTACTCTATATACTTTGCAAATTAAAGTCCGTTGTGCTGCTTAGTGAGATTTACGAGTGTTATCTCATTTTGCTTTACCAAAGTCTCTTGTAACTTATTTTTGTTAAATAGTTTTGCTTAACTACAAGGAAGGGGGGTTTATGAGTGGAAGGCTAAGCTGTGTGAGAACGTGTTGTGTGCTAGTCGGGAAGCTTACAGACTGCACTAATTTCAATACAGTTTTGTGAAGGTGTAAGCAAGAGACGGGCACTAAGACCCAGAGGAACCAAAACAAAGCAAACCCCAAAAAAATGAAAGTAAAAGTAAACATTGTACTGCAATAAAATGCTTTCACCTTTTGCCGGTACAACTGTTTCAATTGGTAGACTGCTGTTAACACCAAGAAATTAGCTGCACAGAGAGGAGTTGGATTTTTTTTTTTTTGTAAGTTTAGTTTGCTATTTAAAATTTTAAAGAATTTCAGTTTTTTGTATTTGCTGGTGGAGTTGCCGATCGCCGAAAAAAAAAATATTTTATTTCATGTTTGCATCTGGTTACCATGCCAATGGCCACATATTTGGCCATTGGCATGCTGACTGCTACATTTGCACACTTTATTTGGAGCTGTCATGGCTCCATTGTGTTATTTGCAGTAACGTACTCAGTTGTCAACTGAGTACATTTCTGCACCTAACACGACTCTTACACGGGCTGGTTTCAGCTTCGTGGATCGCTAATCTACCTCATTTGCATGCCTTTCGGCTGCAAGTGGGGTGATTAGCATATCCACGCCCTGCCCGTGTAAGAGTCGTTTTAGCTGTCTCTTACATGGGATCTCGGGCTGTTCCTGGATCGCGATGGCTGCATGGAGTCTTACATGACTCTTAGACTCTGTGCAAGCCATCATGAATCCTGCCCACCATTTGCTAATGCTTTGTGGTATTTACCAGTGTTATGTTATCTCATTTTGCTGGGCCAAAGTCTGTTCAGTAAGCGGAATTTACAAGTGTAAGCTGTACTCTATATACTTTGCAAATTAAAGTCCGTTGTGCTGCTTAGTGAGATTTACGGGTGTTATCTCATTTTGCTTTACCAAAGTCTCTTGTAACTTATTTTTGTTAAATAGTTTTGCTTAACTACAAGGAAGGGGGATTTACGAGTGGAAGGCTAAGCTGTGTGAGAACGTGTTGTGTGCTAGTCGGGAAGCTTACAGACTGCACTAATTTCAATACAGTTTTGTGAAGGTGTAAGCAAGAGACGGGCACTAGGACCCAGAGGAACCAAAACAAAGCAAACCCCAAAAAAATGAAAGTAAAAGTAAACATTGTACTGCAATAAAATGCTTTCACCTTTTGCCGGTACAACTGTTTCAATTGGTAGACTGCTGTTAACACCAAGAAATTAGCTGGACAGAGAGGAGTTGGATTTTGTTTTTTTGTAAGTTTAGTTTGCTATTTAAAATTTTAAAGAATTTCAGTTTTTTGTATTTGCTGGTGGAGTTGCCTTCATGTTCAGTAGTTTTCCTTCTTTTTTTAACACTGTTACTCCATAGTGTCATCAGTAGGTTTAGTGTATAGCCTTCCTAACCCCTTAGTATCCCTGCCAGCTTCACTGCATTACTTACTTATCTTGTCCTAAGGGTGTGAGATTATTGTTTTGTTTTAACTCATCCTGTTTCTTCATCTATGTGTTCCTACCAGCTCGATAGACTCTCTTGTGGTAAACATGGCTTATATGTGGTGTGCAAATCCATTCCCTGAACTCTTCATATCTGATCCATCATCAGTGTTTCCCAGAGGCATGTGAATTAATTACTGCAGCAGTATTTTCCTCTGTCTACCAGCAGCATACTTTCATCAAGGCAATGTGTTTTGAGATAGGTACTTGATAGCTATTCTGTACACCATAGTTGACATATGTTCTGCTATAGTGTAACATACAGCTTCACTGCAAAAGTATCAGCTGACATCTGACACTTGCATAACTATAGGAATCAGTAATTGTACCCTTTTCCTGCAATTTAAAAATGAAGAAGAGGACATGTTGCAGGCCTGGAACATTGCACAGCTGGAAGAAAGGCAGTAATGAGGTTATGAGCTTTGGGGTGCATTCAGGAGAGTTTTCATGTTGTACCCTTTAGCTGAATGAAACTTGTTTTTTTTTTTCCTCTTCTCATGGAGTTTGAGCTAGATAGATCAAGTTACAGCTTTCTGTTTACTTTTGAGACCAACATGTTTAGAACCATAATTCATTGGAAATGTTAGATGATTTTACTTTTTTTATGAAATATGAGGCTTAAATGGCTTCTGAAATTTTGAACAGATGGGAATTTTGTTGCATATCTGCTTCCTTGTACTGTTCATTAGTATTAGGTCTAATCACGCATGAGTTTACTACTAATACTGTTCATTTTAGAGGTATTATATCTACTGGAATATGTTAATTCCTGCCACATGCTATTGCAGTAAGACATGAGGACTGTAGCAAATGTATCCTAATGCAGGGTTAGAGGTGTAATAAGACTTGAGACCAGCAAGCAGGTTGTTTACATACAGTACATTGTATGTAGTGCATTAGTCCACTTGGCTGTTAAATATTCACCCCTGCCAGGTTTCAAAGCCCAGCTCCTGTTAACTACAGCATAGTGCAATTAGCCCACTAGGCCTTTCAGCTAATGTGGCTCATACAGTTTGCAGGGTTTTAGTCCACTTCCAAAATTGAGTACTTTTTTTTTTTTTACCTTTGTGGAAGAGAACATCACTGTTTCTAGTGCCAGGAATCACTCCTGATTTTTCTGGACCTCATCCAAAACCCCCCTGTTGCCTGAGACAATATTGGGTGTCCCTATACAGCATCATACTCATGGCCATAGAATTTTTTTTTTATTTATGTCCTACCTATTTTTTGCCTCAACACTCTGTGTGTAATGACATAAGGCCATTACTGTTAAATGAACATCTGTTGGGGCATGATCCATTATTCTGTAGGTATGGCATGTATGTCTGTTATCACCACTAGGACTTCTATTACTGCTTATGACCCCTACTGCCTTGCTGGTATAGGTGAGATGGTAAAATACTCCAGCCTTTCTTACCCCACCCTTGAGCCTCACAAGTAAAAGGCTTTCTATATGAACCCATGTCACTTGGGAGAGTGTCAGGGATCCCTCCATCAGTATGTACAAATGGCCAATAAAATTGATCACATTTTTAATACTATGTCGCTGCTGTTAAGACAGAAAATATGCCTTACTTCAATATACAATACATGAAAGAGTGGAGCAACAATATACACTCACAGTATTTGTTTATGTACCTTTGTGTGTAAAGATAATCATGCACAAGCTTCTTGCAAAAGTTTCTAATACAATAAACTACACAGCACTTTAAGTTTTGTAAGAAGTTCTAGCAGAAGTGAATTAGTAGAACATTGCTAGTTTCCTTAGGAATTATTTAAGCCATGGAGAGAGTCAAGTTGGGTTGTGTTATACATGATGAGAACATATGCAAAAGATTGCTGTTGAAGTCTATTGCAAGTAACCTTATGCTATATAATACAATGCAATACTCTGGGGCCATATTTTGGTTGTTTTCAGTTTGCATTTGAAAGTCGATATCCCACAATTCCGTTGGAGTGCGTGGGGTTACATATTTATGTATGCAAATGTTTGTTAATCAGCGTACAGATTTGTACCTATTTTCATGGGCCTTTGTCCAGATTTTTGATGTTTCCAGGCTGAGAGGTATGATGCAGACTGAGCTGTGCTCCGTTTCATTTCCTTATGCAGAGCTGTACTACGTTTCATTTAAGGGGTGTAAGTTCTGTTTCATTTCATTTCTAAATGCCGACGTTTCATTGTGCAGAGCTGCGCTCCGTTTCATTTATGCTGTATGGAATCTTTATTGTACTGAAGCTATTTAGATTCAATTTGTGTACTCTAAAAGTACTCCTGCTTTCGTTCTGTGTGCTGTTAGAGGGTTAGTACCGTATATCATAAATATTGGCTGAAGCAGCTATGCTTGTAAATAGTTCACTACCAGTCAAACCAAGCAGCTACATGTGTCAAAACAACTAACCTTACAAGCATGTATTGCTTCCCTATACCATTGAGCTGTGGAGACACCATAGATATATTAGGCTAGTTTAGTTTACTCTTCTTGTTTTTTAAGAAAGGACCCTTGTGAACATGATTTACGTATCAGGGTGGCAGTAAAGAAAACTCAATGCATGATTGGACAGGCATGGCTCATGGACAGTTAAATGGTTATAGTTGTGGTTAGAATTTATATTATTTTAAGCCAGAAAAAGAAAGGGAGATTCCTTTGGAAAGGGCTATATTATTTGTGCATGGTAAACCTGTGTTGCAGTATGCTGCTTTCTCTTGTTTACCTAGAAGAAATACAAAATATTTTATCTGACAAATACACTATGACTCTTGCTGTGGAGGGAGTGCTGTTTGTCACAATTCCTGCATCCTCCGAGTCATTATTTTACAAGTGCAGCTCTGAATACTAGAAGCCTGTGTCCTATTAAGATGATTGTTACTTGAGGAGCCTTCACTGTTTTTAAGGCACCTGGTCTTAGCAAGGGGTCAAAAGAGGACAGTGACTCTATGGTTTTAGCTTTTGGTTAAGTAGGGAGCACATTTAAAGTACAGTGATCTTGGTTTCCATCGCCTAATCAGAATACTTATAGACAATTGTAAGAATGGCAGGTACACAGCGCATGAAATGTAAATGGTTTACATGCAGTTTCCCTTTCACTAACGTTACTTGCTGCAGCAAAATTTAGCCTTCTTGCTGTACATATCAATGTTTATTCATCTAGATTAAACAGACAGGATTTTGCCTCTCAGGAACCTGACTGAGGCTTAGTTATGCGAGTATCATTTGCCATTCATGGTGAAAGTTAATGATGAGTTGTTAACAGATGTATTTTTAGGCAAGCTGTGAGCTTAATTTTTGCAGAGGTGTATAGCTGTGTTGCAGATCATACATAGTCCATGCTAATACAGAGAATAAGTGAAGTTAATGCTATAAGAATATGTACATATATATATATATATATATATATATATATATGTGTGTGTGTGTGTATATGTATTTATGTGTATATATATATGTGTGTGTGTGTGTCTGTGTGTGTGTGTGTATATATGTATATATATGTGTGTGTGTATATATATATATATATATATATATATATATATATATATATATATATATATGTGTGTGTATATATATATATATATATATATATATATATATGTATAATTTATATTAACATGTCGCTTTTAGGAACTATCTGCTGAGAAGGTCACATTTGTAATGAGTATCATTTGCCATTCATGGTGAAAGTTAATGATGAGTTGTTAACAGATGTATTTTTAGGCAAGCTGTGAGCTTAATTTTTGCAGAGGTGTATAGCTGTGTTGCAGATCATACATAGTCCATGCTAATACAGAGAATAAGTGAAGTTAATGCTATAAGAATATGTATATATATATATATATATATATATATATATATATATATATATGTGTGTGTATATGTATTTATGTGTATATATATATATATATATATATATATATATATATATATATATATATATATATATATATATATATATATATATATATATGTGTGTGTGTGTGTGTGTGTGTGTATATGTATATATATGTGTGTGTATAGATATATATATATATCTATATATATATATATATATATATATGTGTGTGTATATATGTATATATGTATATATGTATATATATATATATATATATATATATATATATATATATATATATATATGTATGTATAATTTATATTAACATGTCGCTTTTAGGAACTATCTGCTGAGAAGGTCACATTTGTAATGACGTAGTTACTGTCCCCAGACACTCCTCTTTGTAGCAATGAAAATATACAAATGTGATGTGAATTTATTCAGCAGGTTCTTCATAAAGTACAAGACATAATCCTTAGCTTAGTGTTTTAAAGTTCCAAGTAATGTATCTGAGAAATTTTTATGAGCAAGAAGGAGCAATGTGTATGTATCACTGACAAAATGGAGTGCATGTTAAAAAAAAGTATCTAAAGCTTAAAATGATATGTCAATACTTGATGATAGTAATTTCTTAACTTAGAGGCTGTTTTGAGACATATGGTTAATATAATCTATGTCTGTATGTCACTGTGAAAGATTTAGACAGTGTTTATACACACATTCATGAGTGCACTCTGAGCTTAAAAGCAAGTTACTACTCCTCTGTTTCAGTTTGCCAACATATAGTTTCTCCAATGGCAAGCTGGCTAAAAGCAAACCAACACCTTACTTTTTGATATGGATATTTTTCTGTGGGGGAAAGCCCTCCATACCTTCATGCAGAATGGTTTACCCATCACTCATAATGCAGTAATTTCTGAGATGGTTGCTTGGTGAAGAGGGAAATCCTTACTACTGATCATACTCAACTGAAATTGTATTTCATCCCACTGCTGTTATTCGAGTAAAAGAATGTTGCTCAACTTTACAATACAAGTTACTATATGTGCAAGTGTGGAGACATGGAAATTGCACTTAGAAGCCTCAAAACACCAAGCTTTTAAAACAAAAAGGAAATGGGATAAACTCGCCAAGTTGTAGAGCAGTAGCTGTAAAGAGAGTAACTACCACATTTTGCATGTGATAATTACTCACTCTTTCCATTCAACTAAATAAAGCTGAGTGTGCATGTTAATGGAGATAAACTGCTGTGGCAGTGACAGGGAAGTAGAGATTAAACCAGTCTTTTACTGTATGAAAGTATTCCCCAGCTGGAATACTGATGTATGTAGCTCAGTATTTGAAACTGGTTGTAAAACTACATGTAATTAGATAATGTTTTCTTAGCTCATCATCACTATTTCTTTATCTTTTAACTATCTTTTACTTTTTTGCTTGTAATGCTTGCAGTTTTCCCCAAACCCACACTTTAACCTCTTCTTCCCAATACCTTAAACCTTACTACACTTTCATGTCCCCACTATCTCACACCTCAGTATAGTTTCCAGATCGAATAATATAGTTGCTGTCCCACTGCTTTATTTAGGTGTTCATTTAGCATCTTTTTTATCAGTTTTAATGGTGCAGCAGGTAGCACACTTTCCTTTGGTGCCTAGAATATGAGAAGCCTGTGGGTTCCGTTGCTCCATAACAAGTGCCTAGATGGCCTAATGCACTTTGAGAGGCCGTCATTCAAAGAAGTCCTATCCAGCTTGGCATTTACTGAAAAGAGCACGGGAGAGCAGGGACTGTTATTTGCACTATTTACAGAAACAATACATCTCTTCCATTCATTTTTAATTCACACATATAGCCTCAAAAAAAAAAAAAAAAAAAAGCAAAAATAGCAGAAACAGTGAAACTTCAGACCATCCAAAGATAGCATCAGCATTTTTCTCACAAAGAAAAAAAAAGATAAGGAAGGAAAGACATAATAAAATTATGAGACCAAGACAACGTTTTGAAATTAATTGTATTTATTTGTTTCTTTCCCATCCATCCACAGATGTCAAAAATCTTTTAATAATTCATTATTTTCCCACTTCTTACTGCTTCACGTGTGCCTTTCCACATAAACCATACATAACTCAGCACCGTCACATTGCAATGAAAGTGCAGTCTAAGTTAAGGTGCTACACAGGAGAAGACTAAAGAGGAAGAACATTTTCTGAAATAAAAAAAGAAATGTAATTTGCCGTACATGGATTATATAATGGATACAAAAAAAGGAGACAGATATTCATTTTCATTGTATTTCACATACATTTTCATTGCCTCATTTGTATTGCTCATTCTTGACACTTGCAACGTTTTCCCTATTCTTCCAAAAGCCTTTTACTCTCTTAAAAAAACAAACATTCTGATTGCATTGTTTCCTATTGACCATTACAGCCCATGTCTTCTTTTCACTTATTACTGGTACTTTTCTATGTGACAGCGTTTGCCCCAGGGTTTACATTCTTTTGTTATACTTTTTTCATATGTGTTTATGCTCACTCTGCTTCATATTTTGTCAACTTTCTGTAACATAACCTACTTCTCTATTATCCTCCATACCTACCAACTCTCTCTCTATTGCCCATCTCAACATACAAAGTATTTGCAACAAAATCACTCAAGTTCATGCCCATTTAGAAGTCCATCAATTTAATATTTTATGTTTAACTGAAATGTGGCTTAAGCCTACCATTAAAGACAATAACATCACTCCACCCGGGTATAACATCATTAGACTTGATCGCACTACCAACAAGGGAGGAGGGGTAGCAATTCTCTACAAAACAAAATTCCATCTTAGTAATCTAAAGCTGACATTTACCATAGATAACAAAGCTGAAGTAATCAGCTCCAAGCTTCAAGTCAACACTAGTAAAGCCATAAATATCATTTGTGCATATCTCCCTCCAGGAAATAACATTAACACTCCCGAATGTATTCTAAATTCACTCTCCACCAACCTCCCTCAAGAAACATTAGTCCTCGGCGACTTTAACATTGATTGGTATACATGTAACAATACAAATCCCACCTCCCATATAAACCTTTATGGCTTCATACAACTCATTAATAGTCCTACTAGAACTAACAAAACCAACAATAATGAAACCACTTTAGACTGGATCCTCACTAATACTCCCCAACAGAACTACCAATCAGGTACCCTACCAGAAGACCTAAGTGACCACTCACTAACATATATCATTAGACATAAAACCAACCTAATTTTACCTGCTACCTACAGAACACTACGCTCCAAAAAGCAATTTAACATTGAACATTTTCAAATTGAGTTAGGACTATGTAACTGGTCCCCACTAAAATATCTCCCACTTAACAAAACAGTAAATTACTTCAGTTCCACTTTCTTGTCTATCCTTGATCACCATGCCCCAAATCGTACTATTAGAACCAAAGCTAAAACAGCTCCCTGGCTGACCAACAATACTAGGCAAAAAATTATTCTCAGAAACAAATCTTGGGCAAAATGGTGTACCACAAAAAAACAAACAGACCACCAATACTTCAAAGAGCTTAGGAACAGTACGAAAAAAGCCATCCTGACAGACAAAAAGAACTATTACATCCAATTACAATGAACCTCCAAAAATGAACCTAAAAAAATCTGGGCCAGTATTAATAATCTTTTATCCCCAAGCCAGTCTATCACACCAAACCCTCAGGATTCTAAACCTGACAATCCCACACAAATAGCCAATGACTTTAATTCTTTCTTCACTAATACCATCCAAACTCTAGCTAGTCACCTATCCCCTGACACCTCTAAACTACTCTTACCTGCTGGAAATACTCCTCCTTCTCTTCACTTAACAACCTGTATCTACCACCTCTGTCTCATCACTGCTCCAAAAACTAAAACCTACCACCCCCTCTGCAGACAAACTTCCTGCACAATTCTTGCAAATTGGAGCCAAAGCCATTGCGTACCCCATTTCTCTTCTGATAAATAGATCTATTAATGAAGGAATTTTCCCTTCTATCTAGAAGATATCTCACATTATCCCACTACACAAAGGGGGAACTGTAATGATTTCTCAAACTATTGCCCCATAGCACTTCTATCACCTCTAGCTAAAATCATGGAAAAATGTATCCGCAAACAACTTCTTAACCACCTTCTCCAAAACAATCTACTTGTTAACTGCCAGCATGGATTCAGACCTTCCCACAGTACTACCACTGCTTTACTCTCCTTTACCAATACCATCAACTACAACCGCAACAATAATTATCTATCATCTTCAGTCTTCATTGACTTATCTAAAGCTTTTGATATGGTTAATCATAAACTTCTCCTGCACATACTAAAATCTCTCTCACTTGATACCCCTTCTTTAACTTTGTTTACATCTTACCTTGAAAACCGACAGCAGGCAGCACTCTGGAAAAATTCACTATTTAATCTTCTTCCTATCTCTTTAGGTGTACCTCAAGGCTCTATCCTAGGCCCCCTTTTATTTTTGATCTTTATTAATGACCTCCAATCAGCCATCCCTAACACCACCTGTATACAATATGCAGATGATACTACTATAATATGCAGTGCCACCTCTCAAAATGAACTCTAGACTCTTACCCAAAAAGCCTTTTCTACTGTCGAACAATGGTTCTCTGATCGTTGCCTTCTCCTCAACCCCAAGAAAACCAAACTGTTACTGTTCTCACCTACCCGTAAATCTACCCCACTTAATTTCGCTCTCACATACACTGATTGCACTCTCATTTCTCCTAACTCAACTACAAAATTACTAGGAATAATTGTTGACAATAATCTAAGCTTTGACTCTCACATCAACAACACAATAAAAGTAGTTAACAAAAAAATTGGATCCCTTTACAGAATTAAACTCTTCCTTACACATGACACAAGAACCACCTTAGCCAGATCTCACCTTATCTCTACTCTTCTATATGCTTCCCCCATTTATACTAATCTCTCCAAAAGCAACCTTAAGGAACTTGCTACATATTACTATAATATTGCTAGATTCGCAACAGGATCCCAGTTTAGAACTCACCACTGCCTGAAGTTAAGACAACTAGGTTGGCTTGAATTTCCCAACAAATTAATACTTCAACAGCTCTTAATAGCTCACAGACTTCTATACCAACCAACTAAAATACCAATACTCTCTAACCTTATTACACCTTACAATAACATGAAACACCTATGCTCCTCAAACAAACTACTGATTTATACTCCCAAACCTAATAACTCTGCAGGGGACTGCCTCTTTGCCAATTCTGTTGGAAAAATGTGGAACAGACTACCCTCTGATATCACATCTTTGTCCACACTTTCACTTTTTAAAAGACAACTGAAAATGCATCTCAATAATCAATGGTTTTGCCCCTGTACCAACCCAGATTAACTTTCCCTCTTCCTCTCTCTCTTTTCTTATACCTTAATACCTTCACTCTCTTCTCCCTATACCCTTTATAACTTTCCTTTACATAATATCTATGTAGAGAAATGTTATCTCATATATACTGTACGACCATTGTAAAAAAAATATATATATATATTTCTTTGTTTTATGGTATTTTATTATTTCTCTTTTGTTTTGCTCCCATCATAGTTATACATTACATATATTGTCTAACTTTGCTTTTAAATTTTAATCTTGTATTGCCTATTGCTGTATAAACTTGTAATAATCCATTGGAGCTTTTCTCCCCGGGCCTCTACTGAAAATGGACATATATCCAGTTGGACTAGCCCGGTCAACAAATGTAAAATAAATGTAAAATAAAATAAATAAATAAATAAAACATAACAAATGCCTAGTACATAACCAATACAATTTTTGAAGCCACTCTGTCACAGGTTTTATTTCCCATTTTAGCCATTTCCATTTACTTATAGCTGCAAAACTTTCACACATATACAGTATAATTAATACAGTCAGGAAGGTGAATCAAATACCTTTTGCATGGTACTAAAAATATGTGCAAGGAGCCTATGATTTGAAAACAGCCCAAAGGTAAACTTACCCTGCCACTGGCCAGATGCATTTTCTTTGAATGCGGGTTTCAATGTTGTTTCAGTGAATGTGGGTTTCAAAGGTAGAGAAGTTTTAATGCTAAGTCTCTTTTCATTGTAAGACTATTGCTTTGTTTAGGTTTAGTAAATGTCTATCAGTGTTTGTGTTATAAAATTTGAAATAAAAGTTGGAAATGAAATCCAAATATCTGTAATCATTGTAGAAGTAAAGCATAAAACAGTATGCACACTGAGAGATTTGAACAGTGACTGTGACAAATGGGGAGAAATAGCCAAGTAATGGGACACTGGAATGGCTGCATGGGCGGGGTGGGTCTGAGTGGGTGGGGGCAGCAGAGGGGGTGTGGCCACATGGGCAGGGCTTGGGTTTGCATGACCCCCCTGCAAAAAATCCTGCGGGCTCCCTTGAATACAATACCCATTTGTTAACTAGGTAGGCCTACTGGACACACAATCCCTTTACAGAGGAAACCCAGGAACAATGTATGCTTAAGTTACTTGCTCAAGGTCACATCAAGTTCGCACAGGAGGCAAATGAGGGCTGAGGGAATCAAACCCTATAACACAGGAACTATAGCTCACAATCTTAACTCTCTGCTTCAGCTGCATTGTGTATGTATTACACACACACACACACACACACACACACACACACACACACACACACACACACACACACACACACGATCAAACTACATTAGAGAAAGGCAAGATACCTTTAAACACCAGGATGTTGAGTGACGCATTCATGTAGTATATACATTTTTTACACTGCCTCTGCTTTAAACAGGAGGGATGCTCTTTGTACCTCCACAATCCCTTCACCCATTTCACCCATATTTCCTAACTCCAAGACTGTACAGTACAGAGGAAGGGGGCATATTCACAAAATTATTGTACAATGGTTTCCAGTGTTCAGAGAAAAAAACAGTCATATTTTTGATTGCTATGACCCCCTCCATGTCTCTACCATGGATGTATAAATGTTACAGTACATTATATCTGACATTTGATATTATTGTCTTTACATTTTGTGTTTTGATGTTGATTTGAAATCAGTATGGTTTTAAAATTTATGACATTAGAGAAACTGATATGCCCCTGGATTCACGAATCCTCCGTGTATGACTTAAGTCTTACTCAGAGGCTGCAGTTGAACGGTATGATGTCAGCATGCCATGAATATGCATGAGGGCATGCTGACTCAACCGTAAGTCTTACATGAACCGTGTAAGAAAGCAGGGGGCATGTCCGACTGCCGAGAAGTCCAAATGTCCACGCCCCTGCAAGTGTTCAAAATAAAAGCAAATAAACAAGAGCGAGTCCACTCAAATGTCCATGCACCCAACATCTCACTGTCTGATATTGTAAACCCCCATCACAGTTCTAAAATGCATAACATTAATATTTTTTAAATTCCCAAAATAGCTGCCCGTATTTGCGCGTGTGTGCGCGGGTGTGCCCATTGCTTAGCTACAGTTAGCAATTCTGACATGGAAGAGCTTAAGAAAGAATGTTTAGGCTAATCACACCAAATATCAATAGCATAATGGTAGAGCATTCGCACAAAGACGAGGCATTCATGGTTTGAGTCCCACCACTCCCTTTCATATTTATTTTTTAAATCAGTATATGGAATAATACCTAACAAATATGTTTAAACATAACTAAAAATCAGTGAAATGGCCAATGTATCAATGAACAAAATAAATATTGTAAAGGATACCAATATAAAATTGCCTGCAGTTAAGCAGCGCTTCACCCAGCGCAATACAGCTGCCCATAGTTCAATAGCACTTCACCCAGCGCAATAGAGTCGCCCATAGTTTAATAGCGCTTTACCCAGCGCAATGTGTTTGTGCAGATGTGCGTGCCATGCCAACCAGGGGACCGTAGGGCACCGAGGAGCAACATAGAGCAAAGTTGCTTAAATGCAGCCACACCACCTAGCCTGTCTGGACAGTATGAAAATAAAATGAATGACAAGGTTCGAACCCAGGACTCTGTGCATCACAAGCAAAGTACAGAACCACTAAGCCATGACAACATAGGGGAAACAGCCACTGTTAACATTCATATACTTACTAATGTTAGTTTAACCATTACAAAGCAGGTCTGCAGTCAACCGAGAATTTTACAAAATGGCCAATCACAAAAAAGTGCAGGAAATGCGGCATATTTAAGCCCCACAGGTGGGAATACACGCCATAACTGATTGTAGCTCACATCTGCAGTTAGAATGTCTGGTGTCGGAGAGGGAACATGCTTCCGAGCGCAACATTGGGGCATCGAGGAGTCGAAATACATGGTTTGGCTCCTTGTCCACCATCATGAGTCAAGACTCCTGCAGGGCCAGTTCCAAGGGATGGAGTACAATGCAGAGTCTTGGAACTGGTTAGCTCGTGACCTCACCAGTGCCACAGGCATTCCTCAGACTGGTGAGCAGGTCCGTCACCACCATGCAAACTTGAAGAGATGAAAGCAGGACCACCTGAACCAATGGATACAGGAGGCCCATGGGATGCAGGATGCCCGACAACTGAGTATGTAACCATGGAATGCAGTATGTCAAAATTGATAATGGAGTATGTATAACGGATAGGTATGTCTCAATATCCCTTCATTTACTTTACAGCTGCAGGTGACTGTGCTGCAAATCAGCAAGCCTATGCTGATAGGCTGCTAAGGCTGTGCCACTAGGCAGGTTAGTGATTATTCTGCATGTATTATTATATAAAATATGGGAGAGAGCATGAAAGAAAGTGTTGTAGTCCAATAATGCAGCCATAAAATTGCCTGAATAAGTCCTCTGCATGTACTGTCAGATAAAAACGTCAGAGAGGCAGAAAAAGAGTGTAGTAACCCATTAAGAAAGGTAACATATATCTAGAATAATATCTCTGCAGGCACTGTCATATAAAATAAGTGAGTGAGCCTGAAAAAAGAGTGTTCTAACCTATTAATAAAGGTATAATATGTCTTGAACATGTCCGCCATATACACCGTTAAAACAAATAAAGGAGTGAGCCTGTGGAAAAGTGTGTAATGTCATTAATAAAGGTCTAAAACCGGACTGTGTCTGTGTCACAGAGTTTGAAATGTTGTTGTACCCTTGCATTATACAAACAGTACTGTTTAAAAATGTGCTGGCAACCCAGAGTTGTGCAGTCCCATATAAAGTGGGTGATGGAAGTGCTAGTAGCTGTGAAACATATAGACAGTCCACAACAGTCAGATACTGGCTGGCATGAATAAGTAAATCTGGCACACATGTAGCATGTTATTTTTCCCCATAAATGTGAGTGTGTGTCAAGAAATGCAGGGTTCTGTACAAATTGAAGTGACAATGTCATTTGAAAACATCCCAGCTATGTAGATAAAGAAATATAAATGCAATCAAGAAATATGTAGAAGTAACATCTGCATCCTGGATAGTTAGTATGTCAGATATAGGTCAGGCATATATTGAACTAGCCAAACCCATTACACAACCTAATGTATGGTGGCAAGTGTAATAATACATGTAAGGGATATACACTTGCAGTCACTAGGAATGTAGTGTAGACGAAAAGGTAATTATAAGATGTTAACCAATGTTTTTTCTACACCCTACTGTATGTGCATAAACCATGCAATTCCACACCTCAATGGGTATGTGTAATCTTATATATTTGTTGGGACATATGTCCTATTGTTCTATAAATATTTGCATTCACGTTGATGCATGTGCCCTGTTTAAACACCACAATCATTGTGGCTTGTTGCTACCAAACATCCCTGCATGCTGTTGGAATATCCACTGTGGTTCAATATATGCATGTGTTATGCTTGCTGTTCAAATGTTGTAACCTTGGTGCGTTGGGTTAATAGGAATATTACTGCATGCTGTTACAACTAATCTAGAATGCTGTTTTGTTTATGTTGTAATTAAACACACCTAATCACAGAACATATGGGAAGGCCGGTCCCAGTGGACCCACCTGTCCCTCCTCAGCTGGCGAGTGCACCTGGCACCAGCAAGTCCAGTGCCCAGCCCAGGCTCCCCTCCTCCGTTGGTCCTGTGCCACCTTCGGGTGGAAGCGCTGCAGGGGATGGGGCTCATCCCCCCCATGCAAGCATGGGCGGAGAAGGGCCACCTGTCACCCTTTGAAGGGTCTGGGTTGTGGTGCATAGGGAGATCCAGCATTCAGTCGCTGATCCCCTATGCCAGCTTGAGGCGAGAGTGGCACATCTCACAGGTGAGCCTGCCCATCCTACGCAGCCCCCAGCACAGCCATCCTCGGGGCTGTGAAGGTTCAGTGGTGACTGCCCATGGGTGAGGATCTCAGTTCCACTGTTACCATCTGTGGGCTCATGGGCTTGCGATTTCCAAACATCTGACCCCGTCAATTGTGTTCACCCACCCCATGTGTCATACACCGCCCCTGTATGCGTCTTGTCTGTCTTGTCTGTTTACCTTCCCAACCTACCTCCTCGGACATACCTACTTCCTCTACCTCACTTCCCACTCTCACCTGGAAAAAAAAAAAAAGGGCAATCTGTACCCACAAAAAAATTACGCCCCATACATAGCTGCCCATTTCGCACACATGTCCATTGGACATGTAAGCTGATAATTAGAATTGGCAGTACAACATACTTTGTCCTCACCCCTCTCCCAGGGGTGGAAGGTTTCAAATTTCACTCCAAATTCATTGGATATGCATAGCTGCTGCTGTTAAAGAAATGGGCAGCTATGGACCTTCCCTACACCCGTCCTGCACATCCCGAGCTTGTTTACCTACTGTCTGTCCCTCTTTGTGCCCCCTTTTTCACCACTTTCCTATCTCCCCATTTTCTTTTCTTTAAAAGAAATTAGCGCGGGGGTTAGCGGGAGCGGTAGTAAGCAGGTTTAAGCGAGTGTGCACATGTGTAGGCTTAGCTAAGCATCGCTAAGCATTGCGCAAACCTGCGCAAATTCGATTACAACTGCTTAAAAGTGCCTTATTCACTCTATGGCAGGGCCCTTGTTCTGCTGAGCAGCAAAAGAAAAAAACCTCTGCCAGTCTTGAACCCCAGACCATTGACAGAAGAGACTGTATGATTTACCACTAAGCCACAGCAGATATACAAATAACTTGGTTCTGAAATAAATATATCATGCATTACAATGAGGGAATGTAAATGGAAATTAGGAATGGTATAACACAAATCCTTTTCTGTGGGTCTTTACCAGCAGTAGTTGTGGAATTGCATGACATGACTGTGAAAGGTGAACCAGCCATCCTAGCAGGGAATAATGTTACAGTAGCACCTTACAAACACCACACAGTATCAGACCAGGATAAATATTGGCCAAAGAATACAGTGCAATAACCACATTTGTATGGCAGTTAATTGTGTAAGTGAGAAAAAAGTACATACTCCCATGTATTCTGTGTTAGCATTTGGAGGGGTGCGTATATGTCTACACTGAGATGTGTGTACTGGAAGCAGCAACATTCAGGTTTGAGTACAACAACCATATAACTGGCTACAACCCTAGCATCAGATAAGAGACATATACCAACCTTCAGACTGACACAATGGTGTCCAGAGCAAACAAGCATGGGCCCCACCTTGGAAATCTGAAAGGGCTATGCCTACCTAACCTAGCATTTTATAGCAGTGGGCTGCAATCACAGTGAGTAATGCAATCACCAAACAGCAGGCTGCATGCAATTGCTGAATGGTGGGCAGCAATTGGTGCAGAGGCTGTCACATGCACAAGTGCAGATACCTAGAAAAGCAGGCTGTACCTGCAGTCCACACATGCAATTATATCATTGCAGGTGTTGTGAGATAGACAGTGCGAGAGAGAGAGAGAGACACACAGACACAGACACAGACTGAGACAGAGACAGAACAGAGTAAGAAAGTGAGACAGAAAGTTAAATAGTGGGCGAAAACCCAAAACAAACCACCAATAAAAAAAAAACTACAAAACCATAACACACAGAGCAGGGAAATACAAAGGTAAGGTATGTAACTCACATGTATGTGTTGGCATGTTGTAGATGTTCCTGAAGAGTACTCTACACACTGCAAATCATCCATGTGTGGCAGCAGTATGTATCTATCTGTATCTGCACATGTGCATAGGGCAAGGGACATACTGTAACTGTTAGTGAAGTGTGGACAGATATCTGTCAGTGAAGGTTGATATGTGCATATATCCATGTAGGTTGTAGTGTGTGGTCTAGAAAACAGCATGCAGTGCTCAGGAGCAGCCTTAGGTCAACTGGTGCCCTAGGCAAAAGGGCTCCATGGCGCCCCCTACCACACTTCCTGGTGCCACCATCCTTGTCTTACTACACCACATAAATAGTTGAAAAGAACCCCTGCTAGAGCGGCGCCCTAGGCAGCCGCCCAGTTGGCCTATGCCTAAGGCCAGCTATGGTAGTGTTGATATATGCCATGTGGTGGTTAAATGCTGTGGGACAGATTTGTCAGATCTGCTGTGTTACAGCCAGTGAGGCCTGCTAATGCTACAAGGGCTGAGGACACCCACATGCATTCTTCGCAACACTGCACAATTTAATCACATACCTGTACATCCCACAACTGTTGAATAAGTGATATCCCCACCATGAAAGGTGAACTGTACATGTGCCTATATGTACATCCATGTGTACAGCAATGGATGTGTACATGTATATGTATAGATATGCATATATATATATATATATATATATATATATATATATATATATATATATATATATATATATATATATATATACACGATAACATACACATATATATACATATAGCGTGAGAGAGAGAGACAGAGAGACACGGGGTCATATGTACCGCAACAGGTGTGTGGTGACCAAGGCATGGACTGTAGACAAGTGTTGATACTGAAGTGCCATTCCACATTCCCAAAACAGTGTAACCATTAACTACCACATAGGTAGAGATCTACCTAACAGTGAAGGTGTGATAAGGGAACATGGGACACAGGTGGATGGTAGCCTCTGCTTTGATGAAGGCAGTGCCACACTACACCTGTAATCTGTCTGTGCAGTATGTGTCATGACAACAGGTGTGTCATCTATGGAAGTATAGGGTAGAGTTCCCCTCTACTCATCACAATGCCCTGTGTGGTATGTACTTCACATGACAACTACACAAGGTGAACAGGCCACAAACAGACCTCCCAAAGGGTAATACTGGCCGCAAACAGATGCCCTATGCAGACTGACTCACAACGCCACAACTACACTGTATTGCATACTGGCCACACAGAGGTGACTTCTGCCGGACATACAGAGATATGTCACACCCATAGCTGGGTGACAACCACCATGGCAACATATCACAATCCCTCCAGGATACACGCTATAGGGCCCTAAACCTTGTCAGCTCACTAAACAGCACATGCTGGAGGGATAGCAAACAAGGCTCCTCCTTAGCAGTTGTTATAAATACCCCTGATGATTGTGTGGGAGATTGGTAATACACCCCAGGAAACACCTCTGTGGTTCAGTTTGGCAGGGGCAAGTGAAATCAAAGTACATGTGTGTCAAAGGCCCAGGTAGCATATGGCTAGGCTGCCGTAGGCCCTAGGGCCAATAGCATATTACCTACCTATGACACTATGCACTCACACATGTACTTAATGCAATAACTGCTATGTGAGGTTGAATAAGTGTAACGCTGAATGTGTGCAAAGTCTGTAAAGGTGTGATAGCTTAGTGTGATGTTGTACCTGACATGGCAGTGCCTATCCTAGCTGTGAGGACAGCAACTGATGTGTAATGTACTGTTAGGCCGACATAGTAGTATGGCATATGATGTGACGTAGTTCTCCGTTGACGAATGTGGTGTCTCATTGTAGGTTAAAGCAACACATGTATGCTTAGTGAGTGGTACTGCTGGTGAATCCATCACCAATATGAACTGTAGTACTACCTGAAGCTGTAGGCCTAAACAGCACAGTATGGTGTGTGTTCACATTGCTTGGAAACACTGTCATGTGTGTTTCCTGTAGTCTGCACAGAGGACAGAATGCAGGCATAACGGTGTGTAAGTAGTGGCACACAGTACCGTATGGTACACAGGTAATGCTCATCTGTGTTGGCATACAGTGGTGTGTTGTATGTTTGCCTGATGTGTGTGTGATTATGCCTGTACAATGGCTGCAATCATATGTGTGTTACAGGGTAAATGTGTGTATCCAGCAACATATATAGTCTGTTACAGCAGTATGCCACCTATAGTAACAACTATACACATCTGTTAGGCAGGGCTATGGCATCAATGACTAGGGTGGTTGATTGGTACTACTGTACCTGTACTTTACATCCATTGCAATGGATGACATCTCTGTTTGTGCATTGGTGTGGCATACACCCCTGTCTTGAGGTTGTGCAATATGTCGGGTACTGTTGTACAGTGGTGTGATATGTAGAGTCTGCCAGGCAATGTTAGTTAGTTGTGGCCTGAGAACCAATAAGTGGTATTGAACGTGTGTAACCTCTGACAGACAATAGGATGGTATATATATATATATATATATATATATATATATATATATATATATATATATATATATATATATATATCAGTAAAGTGATATCTGTGTGTAAAGGTGTAAAGTGTGCCACAGGACACTCTCACACATATTGTTCATACCTTTTTCAGCCAGATGGCCCACCAACGCAACCCAGCGTACACAGCAGATGAGGAAGAGGTGATACTGCAAAGCCTATTGTAGCAGTACACAATGCTGTTCTCCAGAAGCAGCCAGCAGGGGCGGACTGCACTGTGGCAGGAACTTGTTTGTCAGGTAAATGATATAGGCATGCATAACCGGACATATGAGCAGGTATGCCATCAATGCAGTGATTTAATTAGACAAGTCCGGTGGCGTGCGTCTGATATCCAAAGACAGCAGCTTGCCACAGGTGGTGGGGTGGCCATTCATCCCCCCCTCACCAGAGTGGAGGAGATGCTCCTAAGCGTGGTGGCTCCTGGACAACAGCTGCATCAACCTCTGACATGTGTTGTAAAGGAGACCGGAGCCACCCAGCACATCCACCTGGAGCAAGCAGGTAACATACCCCATCTGTAGACTACAGTTAACTGTATTGTTAGATTATGTCTACGTGAGATGTGTACTTCCTAGTGTTGTGCAATACAGATAGTTTGAATATCTCTACACCTGTGACTGTTGACTGTTGTTGTACTGCAGTTTAGCATACCCACTGTAGCAATGCCACAGTTGTGGCCACTGATGAACTCCCTCATATTCTCATAGGTCCCTCTGGTGTGACGGCAGGGCAGCCGATCCATGCTAGTGAGTGTGTTATACCTGCAATGTTGGTAATGAAATGTGCATGTCATAGGTGAGTTGTAGGCCATGTACACATAACACACCTACGCATAATGCATGCCATGCATGTTTGCTGTGAGTCGTTGCACAGCTCAGTAATTTCAGTAGCTGCCTGAATGACATGCAATACACAGAGCATGACACACAATTGTGGCAACCCCGTACTGCACATTGGATAGGCATAGTTGCAACACCTGTACACAACATAACACATTTATCACATGCAGTACACAAAGTCATGCTACATATGGTGTAACCACACACCCGCTGTAAGGTCACATTTCAGTATCCCACATGTAATCCACACCCACATGATGTACCTCAGGGGTAGAGGCCTATCATGGGGCTGTGCAACACTCTTTAACACATAACACAGTCATGTTAGGCAATGCTCCCTATTGGGCACCTCATACACCCATGTACAAAGTGGCTGTTTAATAGTGAACGTAGCCACGACACTGCAGTTCAGGTACATCATGCTAGGGCTGGTCTGTCACACAGTAGTAGCTCTGAATGACCACAAGATGCATGATGATGATGATAACACATGGTACTACACCCCATCTGGTTACAGTGACCACAGTACTACACATAGCAGTCTTTGCTGTGCACCTCATTGTTTTGTGTGTGCAAACATATGCACCTATACACACTATGCATAGCATGTGTGTGTGCTTACATATGCTAGTATACACATTTTGCACAGCAGTCGCCATCTGTACAAAGAGTCACATATATGTCCTGGAATGCTATTGGGTGTATAGGTCACATGACACACATTGGGTATGTGTGGTGTTTAATGCTGCAGTCGTGTAGCATGCCATGTCATGGCTGGCACCGACATATCTGCAATATGTCCCACACTCACCATAACCACTGTACAATGTCCATGTCGAGCATTGGGATTCCTTCATGTCTACATGCACCACTCATCCCATGTCTGTACATTGCATGCATTTGCTACACCTGTGCCCACTATTATGTGCTATGGACACAGACACTGTCATCAGCCATGGCAATCTATGTGTCACACAGATAACACATGCAGCCATGGCATGTATACCATTGAGTGATGGTGCACATGACATTACAGAGCAGATAATATTTGCACAGCAATGTTGTGTCCATGTACACATTGTGTTCCAGGGTGTAGCCAATCACTGAACAACTACACACATGCATTAAAGCCATGTATAATGTCATTAGATAGGGCTGTCTACACTTGCACTGCATGGTGTTGAGCAACACATGGTCTGCATGCTGACACGTGTGTGGTGACTGTTTGCCTTGTGATACTGTCACCCACCATCACCCACTATTGTGTATGTGTTGGATTGCTGGTGTGTATGTGTGTATGTGCTGTGGTGAGCAGTGTATTTCTGTGCATGTGTGCATGTGTGCATGTGTACATGTGTTCATGTGTGCATGTGTGCTAACATCATGTACAGATTGTAAAGTGTGTTTCCTGTCTTCCTTCCACAGGTGCTGAGTTAGGGGTGACTGAATGCAGCAGGGAACCTGATGTCACCGCCACTAATAGTGGAGATGATGAGACATGTATTGTGGCACAGGAAGGTCTGACAGGGTCTGTTATTGGTCCACCAATCGACAGTACACAGCGGTCAACCCCATCTATGCGCACACTCATACTGCCAATACATCCCTCATCACCAATGGCCTTAGCTGAGGGACAGCATACAGTTGGCATTGACCAGGAGAGTGTGGTACCTATTGCACGGGCATCCCCTCACAGCAGCCATAGCCAGATTACTGGAATGGTACCACATAGGCGGATGTCCAGGGGTTCTTGGGGGAGCACCACTAGTTGTATTGCCCCTGACAGATGTGCCCCCGGAGGTATTACAATTTCCAGTATGTTCCGGGTTGTAATGCAGGCACAGGCACGTATGGAACAGTACACTTGACAGGGACTAAGGGCGCAGAGGGCCCATTACACTGCTATCAATGACAGCATCCGTGACCTTGCCGGTGCCATCCGGAATTACACCAAGGTCATTGATAGCCATTGGAGGGAGACATTAGATGTCCTCCACAATGTGTTAGCCATGAGCCAGGACTGTGCAGGATAGATGAGAAGCCAACGCGGATGCATGCCAACAACAGCATCAGCTGGCAGTCATCGTGGATGGATCACAGATCACAGCCGCTCCCGTAGTGGCAGTACCAGCCCCAGCATTGCTGGGGCTGGCCTGTCCATTGACCATCCTACTAGACCACTTGCACATGGCACTGGCCAGTCCCAGCAGGGACATGGGTCCAGTCATCATGCCTCTGATGATAGCACCCAGTCAGGGTTGGTACCTGATACTGCCCGTAGCATCCCTGCTAGGCACAGGTACTGTGTCCTTGGCCAGAGACAGTGATCTGTACAGCCTAGCAGGTACAGTCTGTGGCTGTCCCACAACTGCCCATATATGGCAGCCACATGGTGGAGTTGTGTGCATGCAGACACACACACATTTACCATACAACTAGGGCTCACACATACACACACACATTACATTAACATTGGCCCATGCAGTACTGTTGTCCCTCACACACACACACACACACACACACACACACACACACACACACACACACACACACACATGCCGATTGGATGGGTCAGTGTCGGGCTCTGGCAAACCTACAACACACCCTGTGCATATGATGACACCTGTGACACCTCTTGTGATTTGTAACATTGATGCAGGAACAGGCTAACTTGGTTCTGATGCACAGGGTGACATTATAGCAGTGTAGCAATAGTTGCAAGTTGCCAACAGGAAAGTGTAATGATATCCTTGTAGGTATACCTGAGCAGGCATTATAGATCACAGCTGTGATAGTCATTGTAGCATTGTTTACACCAGTGTTAGGTCTGAGTATGTATTGTCCACCCATGTGCCACTTGGCTGAAGTATACAGTGTTGCCAACATGTGTTAGTGAGTGGACAGTACGTGTGTGATGTGTGCATTACAAATTAGTGGGTGTACATCTGTGAACATGGTGTGTGCACACTGTCTGCATGTACGTGCATAGTGGACACATGGGATATGCGACATACCCTGTTCTCCACATTGTTAACATCTCATGGTATCTTTCGATGGTCAGTATGCATTCTACTACAGATATGTGCTAACATGGGTACACATGTGTGTATGACATGGGTTGGCACTATGCTGTGGGTGATACTGTTTATATCTGACAATGATCTGCAGTCTGGTAGTATACACCACCTCAACAGCATGACTATAACCAATCATTAGATGATGTCCTGACAAATGACTCACAGTTGTAGGGAACTCAGTAACAGTTGGATCCTTCCAGTACTATACTATAACAGTAACCAGTGGTATTGACCACCACATATTCCTGGGACCACACCTGTGTGGCATATAGCCCTCTTAGGTACATGCAAACACACTAGGGATATGTCCATCCACATTTGGAAATGCATACATTGGCCTACACTGCATTCCCTGGATGGGACGCATATCCTACACAAAGATATCATACAGACAGGTACTTGTTGTTCAATACATGCTGTATAGCAGTAAGCCATCTATGGCATAGTCATCCATATTTACTATACATACTATCCCGACAGTACCACATAGGTGGTAGCCCTGAACATGTATGTTGGGTACCAATGTGTACAGACACGTGTTATGTCATCTGTCCCTTGGTATCCACATATCCGTAGGTATTGTGGGGTCCCTCGGTGTTTCACATAACACATTAGGGGCCTGCATGCATATCCACAGGGCTGGTGTACACCTATAATGACTGTCCATTATTGCCAGTCGTTGTTGTGTATGAACATGTCTGACATATACCCCGGCAATTACCCTCACTCACAGTACTCTGTAGTACGTGTCATGGGTGCATGTGGCACATATGTCCTTGGCCACGGATCACTACATTGGCCGGGATTGACGCATACATACATATGTGACGTATGATCGGAGAAGCAGCAGCACAATCTGTCAAAGGTTACAAATGTATTCATGTAGTATGCAGGCTTCACACCTATGTACTGATTGAGGTCACATGTACACAAATTTATTTGACACACAGATACCTGATATGTTTGAAACATATGTCATACCATAGTAAAAGCAAAACCCATGCTGCATTGACCACCTGTGGCACACACAGTGTTTGCAGGACTCAAACCCCTACATAACCTAACTATGTTATGATACTAGAGAGATACGCATTAACATGGTGCTCCATATGCAGTATTGGGTGGTTTCTGTTCTCCTTGGACATTTGTAGGATGCTGACATCATCGAACCTTCCAAAGAGGGATGTACCTCTCTTAATGTGTTTTTCCAGTCTCGAAAAAGGCTACTCCTCTCAAAGGAAATCACACACATACACACACACACACACACACACACTTGGCATTTGCAGGACTCAAACCCCTGCCTAGTTATGTTATGATGCTAGAGAACAACACATTAACACAGCGTGCTATATGCATTACTGGGTGGTTGCTCTTCTCCTTGAATATTTGTAGGATGCTGACATCATCAGACTTTACAAACAGGGATGTACCTCTTTTGATGTGTATTCCCAGTCTCCAAAAAGGCTACTCCTCTCAAAGGAAATCACACACACACTTGGCGTTTGCAGGACTCAAACCCCTACCTAACTATGTTAAGATGCCAGAGAGATGCGCATTAACACAGTGCGATACATGCATTATTGGGTGGTTGCCGTTCTCCTTGAATATTTGTAGGATGCTGACATCATCAGACTTTACAAAGAGGGATGTACCTCTTTTGATGTATTTTCCCAGTCTCCAAAAAGGCGACTCCTCTCAAAGGAAATCACACACATACACAACCCCCCCACGCACACTTAGCATTTGCAGGACTCAAACCCCTACTAACTAGGTTATGATACTAGAAAGATACACATTAACACAGTGCACTATATGCATTACTGGGTGGTTGTTGTTCTCCTTGAATATTTGCAGGATGCTGACATCATCAAACTTTACAAAGAGGGATGTACCTCTTTTGATGTGTTTTCCCAGTCTCCAAAAAGGCTACTCCTCTCAAAGGAAATCACACACATAGCGTTTGCAGGACTCCAACCCCTACCTAACTATCTGATGACACTAGAGGGATATGCATTAACACGGTGCGCTATATGCTTTACTGGGTGGTTGTTTTTCTCCTGGTATATTTGTAGGATGATGACATCATCAGACTGGACATGGTAATGTGTGTACACATTTTTATACAATCCCAGGAATGATCCATGTAGGTCGGCCGGTATCAACAGCTTGTACAGGACCCCATGAGTCTCACCTTGTGTGATCTATCTGTGGACACATTGACATCCCTTCATATGTCAACACATATCTATGCACAGATTGTTGGTTTTCTGGATACGACATGTGTCTGTGATGTTGATGAAGAGCTGTTCAAAGTCTTTGTGAGACATGTGTAGCTCTGTTCCGTGATGTATGTCCTGGGTGGCTGCCTTGCAGATGGTGTAGCATGCTTGGGAACCATGATCTGCACATGAACATACCACAGTTGGTAGGGTTGTGTGTTTGCCAGTTTTCAATAGCTCTGTTTATGACTTCTGCCATGATGCACTCCATGGCCTTGCAGATCAGACTTTATAGGCTTACTGGACTATGCTTCCCATGGTGTGTTGTGCACCCACATATGTGGGGAGTGCCATATGTTGCTGTAACACATTCGACGGTTCCAGGTCCTGTGGAGTGGGTGAGGTTCAACAGACTGTTCAGGTGCAGGGTCTGTTTGTTCTGTAGTGCATGCATGACACATATTGGAAAACAATGTAATCCAATTGCTGCCATGCTTGTGGATTTGGGTGGAGCTGTTCAGCCATTCTACACGTGATATCTCCTGGTATGATGTTAGGGACTATCGTCAGTGGGGGGTGGGTATGTATACATGGGCCTGTCTGACAGGATGTCAGCTATGTCAGTAAGGTACAGTTATCCCAGACTCAACACATATATGCATGTGCATTACTATTTATTACATAGCTGAAGGACATGTCATGATTCTCAGTCTGGACTCCTTCTCAGCTACTCTTTACAAAACATTGACAAACCTGAGCACTAATCCCGGTTATACTCTTTTACACACTTAACACCCTACTGATCCTTTGTGATCAGGCTACAGAGTATGTCATCATAATACACTGGCATGTCCAGGGGTCAGTTTCATGTGTACTTTCCAGTCCAGCTAGTGAATATTGTGGTTATGACACAATGTCACATCTGCCTCATGTACACAGACAACCCCCTCCTCCTCACATCACACTCACATATATGTGGGAGATGTAACAATATTGACATACAGGACACTGAGCTCTCTCGACCCATGACTGGCATAGTCTATCAAGTGGTGAGGGTGACCACACACACCACATATCAGTCTCAAATACACTGATAGTGACAGCAAACAAACCACATTATCACACATACACATATTCGGAGGCTCTACATACACTCTGCCTAAGCAGCAGAGACCTCCAAAGGAGACACACATACAACTGCTACCCCACTACAATGCCCACATGTCACACAGTTCATAATGTCAGTGTGCCACACAGTCACTGCCCTTTGGGCTAAACAACACACTGATACACTTGTTATAGGTGACACATAATGTCAGACACACTATCGTCCCACTCACCAGGCCAAACAAGGGAATAGTCACTTTGAGCTGTCTCTCAGGTGCCAGGATCCGCCACATAACACATGCACTCAGGTCACTCCAAAGCAAGTCCAGGACTGGCTCCATCATTGTCCATGCTGGTGTGTACAACCTCAGATGTTCCTCCCTGGACCACATGACATATGAAACATAAAGGACCTCTGTGATCATGTAGCTCAGCCCAGTATTACCCTGACCTTGTCTAGCATCTTACACTCACCAAGTATGATGTCACAGTATACCAACAAACTGATCATGTTTAACAGTTGGCTAACATATTCGTGTTATTCAAAGGAGATACAGTGTCTGTCACCCTGGGGTGACATGCTCGACATGCCACGTAGCTTCCCTATGGACAGCTTGCACCTGTCACCCTTGGACTTTTGAATACTGGCTAGGGCACTTGCTGCCACCATACTTACCTATTTAAGCAGGGCTCAAAGGACAGAACCACCTCCATAGACATTACAGAGTACACGACACTGAGGGTAATGCTGCTCAACACCAGATGTATTACCCTCAAATTGCGCCCACTCAGGAATCTCCTCAGTATGGAGGATAGCAATATCTGTGCACACCAGCACTTCCAGGTTGTATTTCATACCATGCTTTCTGACCACATAACTCGGAATGGCCAACACAAATAGGGGAAGTATCCATATACATCACAGATGCACATACCTCCGGGTTGGTAGCACTGCACAATGCATCACGGACCATACATATGCACCTAACATTGTGCAAATCTGCCTTTTGGTTTGTTGCCTGCTACAGGCCACACTCCCCAACTCAGCAACCTCACTCAGCTTTCCTGGGAACATTGGACAATATGAAGGTCTCCCCAAACACAATTATATTGGGTGACGTCAAATACCCACACATTGACTGTGGATAGTACTCAGGTCCCAACACCCTTGCCCAACAGTTGCTGCTATTTCTAAACTCATATGCTATGGCACAACCGGTCACCACACCCACAAGACGGGACAACATATTGGACATGATCATCACCGACATGGGGACTCTATCTTCCACACCTGCGATATACCCCTCATTGGTAAGGGCAGAACATACTTTATCTCACTGGACATCCATATCCTGTCCCCACACCCATCCTGGGTAATCTTGGTGAACTTCCCAAAAGCAAACATCACACTACTCCAAACTACAGTGGTATCCTTCAGAGATCCTGGGTCAGTGGTAAGTATGTCTCAGACTGCTGAATCCTTTACATACACATTCTATGGACACCTAGTGGATCGCATGGATTATTACATCCAAAATAACAACTGGATTCACTCCTCCAATGGCAGTGGACCTGTCCGGTAGACCCCAGCCATTAATACACTTTACAACAAATGGAGGAAGCTACTACATGATTGAGCACAATCCCAGACAGGGAAGGCATCTGTGATCTGTACTAGCAGACTGCTACAATCACTCGGGTATTTATGTCAGGCACGCTTCTAACGGACAATTGCACCAGACACGTCAGACACTCATAAGGCCTTCTTCAGTTGATTCAGGTACCTGGCTGGACACTCACTGATATGCTGTGTGTTACTGCATACTGACTAAACATACCCTGAACCCACTGACATTGCCATCATCCTGGCAAACAGGTTGAGTGCAGATGTGCCCCCCCATCCCCCCTAAGGTGGCACTGTTCATACAAACAGAGTAACCTCCCAGACATCACGAGTAAACAGGTGAGTGCTGCCCTCCCCACAGCGGACAACACAGCATCAATGGGACCAGACGGTGTCCCGGCCTGTATCGTACACAGACTTCATGACAGACGTAACACTCACATTACGTCACTGTTCGATATAAGAGTTACTGCAGGATATGTACCCACGGAATGGCGAACAGCGGTAGTGGTCCCACTCCACTGAATACTGCCACAACATGCCACAGACAATATTGGCCTAAAAGGCTAACTAGCCTCTTCTGCAAAGCTATGGAGTGTATTGTAATGGGACTCATGCACATAGACATGGAAAACCTACAGACACTGGGTCCTACACAGTACAGCATTGCTGTGGGCAGATCTTGCCTGTATGACCTGATCATATTCTTTCAACAGTTCCCAGGTCCATCAGTGTTGGGACGGTTGTCCACACAGCCTGTCTGGACCTTGCACAACCCTTCAACACAATACCTCACTCGGCCATTATGCATAGACTCACCAACATCAATATCGACACATATCTGACACAATGGATTGCTACCTGGGGCAGGGATAGCACCCACATGCTCAGTGTTGCAGGTGCCATGTCTGATTATACACCAGTTACACATGGCATCCCACAAGGCTCAGTCCTGGGACCTCTCTTGTACAGTATATATCTGTGTGATGTACAGGCTATCACAGGAGGGATATGGCTGCCCATGTTTGCAGATGACTGCAAACTGGGAGCCATAATCAGCTTTCCTGCTGGCACATGCATACTCATACAGGGTCTCACAGAGATAGGTTGACTGGTGCCTGAGCCATGGCCCATGGCTACATGCCATTAGTTGCATAGTCATCCCCTTTGAGGATGACAAGATGCCCACACATTACCACATAGGTTATAATGCATTACATACAGTAGTAGTTGTTATGGGTTTGGGGACACGACCTGTTTGTACTCTCGCCTTTGACAATCCTATTGCCATAGTGGTTAGATAGTACATCTACATAGCCCACCATATCCCACATGGTTTCACATGTTGATCACATGTGGTCTTTGTGCCCCTATACTCTTTACGACCATGCTTGGTTACTATGCCACCTTTGGGATGTACCTTACCTGACACCTGCAGCAACTGTAATGGCCACAAATGTTACTCTTCGAGCAGATGTAGGGACTCACACAGATGCCCTGCACAGTTCCGATACAGTAACTCCAGCTCTACTCAGTCACTTACCACCTACACGGATGTATTGTGTGCCTGTAGTTGAAGGCAATATCTGACCCAGACTTACTGGACATGCTCCACCTCAGAATATCTGACTCCCTTAGTGCTACACACTCCAGGGACATATACCTCAACACTGATGTTAAAAGGACATGTTGGGAGGACAGATTATTATCAGAAAGCCTCCACTCACTCCGGAGTGTAGTCACGGTTTTGCATAGGCAGAGCCACCCACTGACCACCTACAGGTGACATCTTGACAAGTTGATGGGTGATTGCATGTTTACCCATCGGATATCTTCTGGGTCCCTGCTAGACAGAGGCACAATACACTGAATGTAAATGGGCTATCTTGTGTGATCTACTATTCACAGGCATAGTGCTCTGATTTGACTGGGTTGCAGTAGCCAAACACACTCTGGCTATGCTTGTACATGCCCTAGGGCAGATAGCCAAGTATCAACCTCTGAACCTATAATAATTTTCATGATGCACAATGTTTATTGCTGATACCATTTGCAGGTTTTTATCATCTTTGCTTTCACACTTTATATGAACCACTTAGGTATCTGCAGAACATATTTGCTTATGGCAGGGTTCTACTATATTATATATGTGTCTGTTGTCATATAAGTGTGTGCACAGGGCAGATTGCTGTGTAGTGAGAGGTTCCTGGGTTAACATATGCAACTGCCTGCTATGTGTGGCCCAATGCTGTACTCCAACATGGCCTAAGTGTGTGAGCATGCCCAATTCAGACTGTCAGTGTTCTGTTTGTCTCATGTATTCAAGTGAGTGAGCATGCCCAGTGTGACCTTTCAGTATGTTGCTGTCTGAGGTACACTACATTTGTTGATGTATGTCTACATGTCCATTATTAACATTTGTACTGTGTGTGTTGAAAGTCAGGTTTTATTCTTACTGCAGGACTCACCTTTGTGTCATAACTCGACAGGGATTATGCTGTGCCTGCAGGGTTTCTGTGAAATACTTTGCATAGATTTATCAAAATTTCTTCATACAGGATAACCATCGCACTACTGTCATGGTTTAGTGGTTCAGTACTATGACTATAGTGCACAGTATCCTGCATTTGAGGCCCATTGCCACTTACATTTTCATACTGAGCAGACCAGACTGCTTAGGGGCCAGTAGAGCAAATCTGAGCATGTTGGCTTTTGTTCAGCTATGCCCTACCTAGACCCAGCTTGTCCAACATTGCTCAATATTAACCATCATTGATGGACATTGGCCAATATTACTCTACATTGACCACATTTGTAGTAGTTGGTGTGTGCAATTTTGTTTACATTGACTTCATGATGGTAAATGCTGTTCAGCACTGCTTTATATTGCTTAACACATGGCAATCATGCCTCAGGTGTTGATGCAGGGCTGCCTATGTCGGATGCACATACTACACTCCCTATACATGTTTGAAAGCAGGTAGTGTCAACGTAGGCATCTCTTTTACTATATGTGCGGGTCAGAGAGAGGTATAATTTCCAGAGTTCCTACTGAGCCAGTGTATGTGCTATGCGGTGCCTCTTTGCCAAGGCCAAAGAATACTGGGCACGCCTCCTTCTGCCTACTGGGACAGGCTCAGGTTGTTCCTCCTCTGAGTGACAATCTGCCTGTGATGGCCTTGGCAATGGTGGGGGGCTGTTTGGCCCAGGCCTATGCTGGTCCTGCTGCAGCTGTTTTCACAGGATCATATTATGTAGCATAGCACATACCATGACAATTTGGGTACATGTAGTTGGTGAGTACTGCAAGGCTCTACCAGATGTGTCCAGGCACTGGAGCCGTGACTTGAGCAGCCGAAACACATGCTTGATTACATTTTGTGTTTGTGCGTGTGCCTCATTATGATGTTCCTGTTCAGGTGTGTGTGCGTTTCTGATGGGTGTCATCAGCCACGTTTCCAGTGCATAGCCAGCATCCCCCACTAAGTGACCATGTGGGATGTCCACATTGGCAAATGTCTGGTACAGCTGCGTCAGATGCCAGATATGGGAATCATGGTAGCTTCCAGGGCAGCCAGCACACACATTCAGTATTATGCCCTGGGCATCACACATGACCTGGCAGTTGATGGAGGGGAAGCCCTTGTGGTTGAAGTAGACCCTACCCCACTCACCAGCTGGTGCTTTGATGTGTATGTGCGTGCAGTCTATTGCACCCACTACCTCAGGGTATTCCGCTATTTGCTGGAAGAGACGCATATTGCTGGGCAATACCTCACGGGAATTGGGGAAATATACATGATCACCAACATGTGCTGACATGGCATCCAGGAACTGGTGCAATACCCTGGATCCTGATGCCTGTGATATCCCCATCATATCATCAGTTGGTCTCTGGAAGGTACCTGTTGCTAATATTCTTAGGCCAACACATACCTTAGTTTCCACTGGGTTGGGTTCCCCTCTGTTGGTTCTGTGTTTGAGGCGTGGCCTGCACAGCTCAACAATTTGCTGCAAGAGGTCTCTGTCCACTCTATAGCGCACCACTATCTCCAGGTCATGTAGCCCCTGGTAGGTAACCCTGGGCCTGTACACTCTTCTCTGTCTCCTTACTGTGGGTTGTCCGGCAGCATTTGCATTATCACCACCCTCAGCATGTTGCATATGTCGCCTTAAAACAGCAATGGCAGCCCCTAACATTTTTTGTCTCAGTGAAGCCTTTTCAGTTTTCACTTCTATTAGCTTACCGCAGTGTTGCAGTGTCTCTTGAGAAAAACATAATGGACTGTTGTTTGCAGACTTTTAAGTGCTGGGCTGGGCTGGGCTAGTGTTCTGCCTGAGTAATTGCCTGATTCTGATTGTTTTCACCTGCTAGCTCTGCTAGTACTCCCTGGTAACTTTCACTATTTGGTGTGCTTCCTATTTCCTTACTGTTTCCACAGGTGGGGGGGGGCCGCGCACACAAGTGCAAACACGCGCACAGCAGCTAACATGCGTGCCCACATGCTTACACTGACTAAAGCTTGATTATGCTTCTTAAAACGCATGCACCCTGGCGCAAACGCGCTTACAACTGTTTACACAGCCTTACATTTGCTTACTCTGGCTTACTCGCGCGCACACACATGCTAACACGCATGCACACTATCTTACTCGGATTTACTGGTGTGCACACGCACGCATGCAAGCTCAGCAAGAAACTTTGGTGTTATCCACTGCATACACCTTCGATTTCTTGACTTTACCTGGCCTACCTGTTGACACACCTCTTTCACTATTATGTAAATGTAAGCTGACACATGACACTCTGCTCCAATGAGCTTCACTCCTTTCATACATACCCCCTCGTGATGTCACCTATCTTCTACTCTGTTACTCCCCTTATCCTACTCCTACACTCCACTGACTGACTCTGCTCAATTGCTATGTAAACTTGCGATTCACTATCCTAACTCTCATTTGCATAGGATTGCCTACTAATGCTTAGCTACATCTCTTAGACTGAGCTTCCCCCCTTAGCAACCTCTACTCGGTGGCCGTGTTGTTTTCAGCCTGCCATTCCCTTGCATTGTAAATTCATTTTAGCTATAAAATCCACATTTGTGGATCTTAATTATTAATTTTCTGCTTTTTAGGGCACAGCGTGTTTGCGCGGCGCTGCACTACGGTTAAACCCTGGAGATCGGGATAAAAAAAAGTTATTTTATTTTTAATTTGCATCACTTCCCATTGCCAATGGCCATATTTTTGGCCATTGGCATGCTTCCTCCTGTGAATGCATGCTTTTTTTCCAGCTGACACGGCTCCACTTTGCTATTTGTAGAACCGTACTCAGTTATCAACTGAGTACATTTCTGCAAATAACACTACTCCTACTCGGACAGGTTCAGGTTTCCTGGATTGCAAATTTACCTCATTTGCATGGCTTTCGCCTGTAATTGAGGTAATTTGCATATCCCAGCCCTGCCCGTTAGGACTAGTTTGGAGAGCTCAGTTGTACGCCCCTACCGGCTGTTCCTGGATCGCTCGGCAGACATGTTGGCTGCACGGAGTCTTACTCTACTCTAAGACTCCGTGCAAGCCTTCGTGAATCCGGCCCATGGTAAATACACATGTAAGTGGAATATAAATATATGAATACATATAATAGTAGCATTAGTAATGATGTCTGCTCAAAATATAGATGCATAGCACATTTTCTGAAGTAAAATAGCACTGTCTATATTCCTGCAGTTTGTATTGCTGGCTGCAACATTACCAATATCTTTAACCTATGAATACATTGTGCACAACACAGCACAGGACTATTTTATACTAGGTGAGCACAGCTTGTCTGTGATTCAGTAAGGCCCTAAGTCATCCACCCATATGATTGTTACATGACAAGCCCCTGCAATAAATTAACAAAATGCAGTCATACGTCAAGGCAGAAAGAGAAGGCACAACAACTGTTTATCAGGGGGTATCTCATAGCTAAAAACATTACAATAATTAATGCTCGAATAATTAGTTTGCTTTTTTAAAATATCTTGATTGCTTTAACTGCCTTATTCAGCAATCTGGATGGCTTTGGGGCAGCATACACCATTTCTTTATCCTGCTCTGACACCATAAATTGTGGCATAAAGAGATAAGATTATGACCTGGAGAAGACAACTGCTTTCTGTCATGTAAGTGCATTTATATAAAATGGGAGCATTCAATAGCATCAGGAGTGTAGTTAAGGAAATACGGGTATTTTGTATGCTTTAGAGTTAGTTGTCTGGTGCTATAAAGAAGAGTCTTTAACTCTGGTCTGAAACTTTAACCATCAGCAGTCTTCTAGTGGTCTTATATATTAGGAAGGGAAATTGCATTTCTCCGTTTGATGTCACATGCTAGAGCAGAGTTTCCTCTAATTACTGAATGCAGCAAGTGCAATCTGGCACTGCAAACTGGTTTGGGTATGTTTGCACCCTATTCTGACCAAGGAACTGTAGATGTGGCAGAATCACAGAAAGGACGACAATAAAAATGTGGAGCTTTACTAGCACAACCCAATTACTTCAAACTGTTTTTTTGGGTATGGACTTCAGTACCTGTTATGCCTGAATGACTATAGCAATGAGAGTATCATACAAATGATAATAAAACATGGCTCATTACAAGTACAGATTTGTGCAGATACTCTTGTTGGGAAGAAACTACAAAGACATTAGGGAGAATTTTAAATTATTCAAACATATGGCTGTTTCTTCCCTTTAATAAAGTAAGCAATTACTTCATTTAGATGTTACTTCCAGTAGTGGAATATATATATTTTTTTCAATTCATTGACTAATTTACCTCCCAGTTCAGTTCGGAACAATATGCAAACACAGAGGTAAATTGCTTTCTTTATTTTTTGTTGCAGGACCAGAACAGGCTCTTGACATTTTGTAGGAAAGTGTCAGAGCCTGTGATGAGTGTTATGTGTTCGTGCCTATATGCACATACTACCAGTGTCCATATAGTATTTTCAACATTTGAAGGCTGTCAGTGTCCAACAGTAGGAATAAATATATTTTCAAGAAAATAAGTTATTTAGCTCAACTGTTGTTCTGACAAGTAGTCACTCAGCTGTCACAGAATCAATCGTCTTTTTTTTTCTTAATACTGTTTTGTCCTTGTGCCTTCCAACATTAATGTGAGTCAGTCCTATGAACGTTTCCAATCACTTCCTGCAGAGCTGAGAAGGTTCTGCTATAAGAAGAAACTCCATCCTTCTCCAGGGAAAGGATGGCTTTACTGAATTTACTGGATTTCTTGGGGTGGCTTGCTGCCCACCATATCTCTCAACTGTCCAGATTGTGGTCTGTTCCTCATAAAATCTGTGGTTTTCTGCCAAAACATCAATAATTGATGTCACTAAATACTAAATAACACACATTTGAGTTTCAGACTTTATATCCTTCAGAAAATACATAAGTATGCAACACTTGTTATTCTAGCAACTTTCTGAGTTTATGAGTGTAATATTTAAAATCTGTCCCTATTTTCGGCATTTGTGCCCCCATTATTTTTGGCATTGCCCAGATTTCTTGCAGCGACAGGTTGAGAGGTATACTGCCCACACATGCCCCTAGGTGAGCCATGAGGCAGACATCATATATATGGCCTAGGTCTAGAGATTAGGTGGGAAATGGGAAGGAAATCTCTAATTGGGTTGTAGCATATACGCACCTTCATGCTGATCATTGTGATCTATTACACACCCATACCTCTCAACCTCTCAGTGGAAGAAATCTGGACAAAGCCAAAAAGAACAGGGGGACAAAGGCTCAGAAATATGGACAGAATTTAAATAGTGCCCCTATAAACTTAGAAAGTTGCTAGAATAATATGTGTTGCATACTTATGTATTTTCTGAAGGATATAAAGTCTGAAACTCAAATGTCTGTCATTATTTAGTTTTACTTAATGAATTCAGTATTCAGTGATTTGCCAGAAAACCACAAACTTTATGAAGAATAGATCAAAAATATGAGGCAAAAATCTGGGCATTCTGCTAAAATCTGTACAGTTGAGAGGTATGCATACCCACTCAGTCTCCCTTCCCCCATATACTGATCAAATAGTAGCCTGCTGTTGACTTGGAAATATTCACCATTCTGCATCAAGAAGCACCCAATAAATGAGTGAAATTCCCTAACCCTATAGCAATACATGGAGCTTATCACTCACTACTCCCATGCCTAGATCCTTCAACATCTGTGCCACTACTCAAAGTCAGATTGGATCAGAGTTGTATTCCTACTCGATGAAGACATAGAACTGCTAATATTCCATTGAATTTTTTTGCCCAAACTGCACATCTTAAGCATAAACATGCCAGCTTGTAAGATAAAAAAATCTGTGAGCAGCAATAATTTCTGAGGCAAATGCATTTGAAACTGAACAAGAAAAAAAGGTGGGCCTTAACTCAAAAAACTGCAGGACTGCACAGCATTGGGTCTCAAAAGCAAGCCACTCTTTATAATGCACTGAGAGATAAAGATCAACTAAGTAGGGTGAGTCTGTGAAAGACAAGAGCTTTTTGAAAGAACAAGGAAAGAAGGAACAGATCAATGCACTTGTGACTGTAAGCAGTAGATGTACACGAGCCATTATTGTGCTCCCTGGATGAAATAATGCAGAACAATGGACAGCTATCTGTAAATACAAACCAAACAAAATTAACAAAGCATCAGTTTTAATATCCGCTATATCCATTTCAGTGCTGAGTGTAGTCTAAGCCTATTTTAACTAGCAAATAACAGAAGGCAGGTAAGAATCTAGAATGGTCATTCTCACATACACGCACACACACACACACACACACACACACACACACACACACACACACACACACACACACACACACACACACACACACACACACACACACGGGACGTTTTGCAGCCCTACCTATTTCATGTACCTGAATGCTATTTCACGTACCTGAATGTCAACAGAGCAAGAAAGAGCCCACATGGACATAAAAAGGACATTCAGTCATAATGCATTCAAGCCTACCTTATAAAACTCACTATTGGCTAGCTCTCAAACATGTACATTGGACAAAATTGTCATTTCCTATATGTATCCCAGCTAGCCAATATTCAGATTAGGACAATTTTCTGGTTTGTAGATAAGATTATAAGTCAGCTCTTCCAAGCTTGCACATCTTTGATCTCTGTTAGCAATAACAAAAGCTAACAATTCTATTCTTCTATATTTTAAATATGGAACCCCATCCCATTATTACTCAAACTGGCAATAATAAATTGTTCAAAAGTCAATACCCCATGAATACATGGCTATGCTCTTGCTCTACACCCAGCTGAAACCTACTCTGCCACCTCAGTTTCTACATGGAAAAGTCTTTTGTTCTCCACTTAGCACTTATATCTGCTTCTACAGTCTGTAACTAATCTCTGACTCTGCACCTTCCTATACTCCCCTCATTCATCTCGTTTACAGACTTGGTCTCCCCTTTCTCCTTTATAGACTAGATCTCCCTTTTCTCCTTCATAGACTAGATCTCACTTTCCCCTTTACAGACTTTACCTCCCTTTCCACCTTTACAGACTATATCTCCCTTTTCCCCTTTATAGACTAGATCTCCCTTTTGTCCTTTATAGACTTTATTTCCCTTTTCCCCTTTACAGACCAGAACTTCCTTTTCTCCTTCACAGCCTAGATCTGCCTTTTATCCTTCACAGACCAGATCTCTCTTTTCTCCTTTACAGGCTGTATCCCTCTTTTCTCTACTACCTCTTGTCCCCTTACTCACATTGCTATTCTCTCACACCTAACTTTGCATGCACTAAAAAAAAAGAGAGACAAGAACAGTACAGTGCTCTCATTTTTCACAACTGTCTCAACAAAGCATGAGTAGCACTCTGTATCCTTCATAATGTTAAATACTGACACACGGCCTGAACAGCATCAAACTGTTTACTCTTTTAAATGTACAAAAGATCTGTTCTCCACAATTTATGTACTTTATATAACAATTGTGAGATTATACTAATCTTTTGAAGCTTTTCTCTCCAGGCCTCTACTGAAAAGTAGCATCTTACTGCGCAGTGGACTATGCCCATAAGTAAATAAATAAACAAAATGATCAGAAACATCCAATTAAGGAACCAAACCCCAGAAAGAAACATCAGAATGCAGAAATACTTAACAGTGCATATGATTAGCAATAGTAAAAAAGTACCCAGTGCACCTTCTGCTGTGGAAAGGACTGTTAGATAGGTGTCTTGAACATATTGCTTTAAAAACCCTTAAACAATCATGCAACCAGTGAGAAATACTGCAGCAGCAAAACTTGTGCATGAACTGGACAAAAGAATGTTGCTCATCAAAGTGCATGCTAAGTAAGTAAGGAAATACAGTTAAGTATGAGGGCAAAGGTCATCAGTTACAACAGAAGAAGCAAGAAAGTGCAGAATAGATAACCCCAAACAGACTCTAGTATCTCCCAAATCAAGACACTACTGGACAAATTGTAAGAAGTGATGATGACACACCGTGATGGGTGGCGCAGTGCTGCAGCGATTAACGCTGTCACCACACAGCAAGAGGTTCTCCAGTTCAATTCTCGGCTAGGGTGCCTTCTGTGCAGAGTTTGCATGTTCTCCCTGCATTTGTGTGGGTTTCCTCCAGATACTCCAGTTTCCTCCCACATTCTAAAGACATGCTTCTGGAGCATTTCTCCACGGGCCTCCGCTGAAAACAGGATCTGTGGAACCTAGTTGGACTTTCCCGGTCAACAAATGTTAAATAAAAAAAAAAATGATCTGAAACTAGAATTTCATTACAAAGGAGAAGGAACTCCCTGCTGATGTCCCTGTAGGCAGATGTAGGCATGCTCAGTATGCCCTGGCTTTGGCTAAGTAGCAATGCATAGCACATTCACTGACAACCTGGGGCACTAGGAACTGACACCTTACTCCTACTTACATGCAGAAATTAAAAATTAGGAAAGTCAACCCACACGTCCTGTACCTACACGTGTATTGGCTGTGTACTGGTTGCATTAGACAGAGTCAGCCCTTAACTATAGTTGTGTCAGCTGCTCCATTTACAAGGTAAGTCCATAACCTACACAATACTTGTAAGTATTATTATGCTATGGCATTGTATGCATGGATCTGGTACATTATGCAAGTAAATATATTGGGCTACTTAGACAGAAATTATATCCACATGGGACTACAGATACCCATTCCACTACCTTGTTTCCATGAGTATTCACTAAGCCCCATGCATGGAATAGTCATTCAGACCAGCTGTAACAGATTACTGGTACACGTGTCAAGGGAGATGCTAGACAGTGGAGTGATGTGATAGTCAGACTACTGTGTATCCCAGCAGAACATGTGATGGTGTTCCACCACCCCCAACACAGCAGTGTTCCCTTGTAACTGCTGTAACACACAGTCATCAATGATATATCGGCATGTCAGGCAGTCTCAGGACAGTAACATATAAATTGATCATACATTCTATATCTTACTTAGCACAGGAATAACAACATACATATGTATGCAGTGGATTATGTGATGAGTGACTGCTGTCTGTCAAGCAGCTTGTGTGCCTCAAAGGACTAAGGTGAGTATCTTGTGTGGTGACATTAATGGTTCTAATCTAGAAATACCCACTTATTTTGGATGTCAGGTAGTATTATTTTTTGTTTTACAGACCATGACTCTGTGTGTCGTGTAATATTATTAACCTTTGTGACACAATTAATTACATCACACAACTGAAAAAAGTCGTAGCCAAGTTCAGTGACGTTCAGCAGTGCAGAAACAGGGACAGATGTTATTTTGTGTAACATGCAAATCCTGGACGGAGTACAGGTAGGTGTGGGCTGGAGTCAGTTTATAACTAGAAAAACTCCCACTGGGCATGCTCATACACTTAGTTAACCAGAGTGCAATTCTGTTGCCCCCCATTCAAAATGACTTGCTATATATAGCTATGTCTACAAATACATACAGATATGTATACATATCTGTCTGTCAGTATCTCACTCGCTATATATATATATATATATATATATATATAAATATATATATATAAATATATATATAAATCTGTAAATACACACACACACACACACACATATATGTGTGTATATATATATATATATATATATATATATATATATATATATATATATATATATATAGAGACATACATCTCTGTCTCTCCCCATACATCTACATAACACATATATATATATATATATATATATATATATATATATATAGCATATACAGACACACACATGCACACACACACCTCCATGTATATTTATGTCCTTGTTATCTACAGATATATGTTTATATGTCTGTGTATGTCTGTATTGTCCAACATCCCCTGATACTGGTGATTAAAGCTGCCATATGACACATATATAATGCTGATCAAAGGACCAAGTGTAAGGGCTCAATAGTAGATAATGCACTTCCCTAAAGCCCCCTATGCCTGCTAGATGCCACAACACATAAACCAACAGGTGAACAGGTGGTGTTATGTATCATGTTGTGTACACACGCATTGATAGGGCACATTGTTTTTGCCCACATGCTTGCCCATCCAAATACAAACAGACCCATATGGCCAAAATGGCTACTGTAGACACATAGCTAGGATAAAAAATAGTTATCTGACTGCAAGGCTACTAGATGCAGAGAACAGTTGAGATGCAATGTCACTCTGCAGCCCACACGTTGTTCAACACAAGCCTAGTTTATGTACTCTACTAGTATTCACCTGCAGTCACATACAGAATAGACTTCAGCAGTCACACATGCTGTAAATACTGTGATCTGTATTGTGTAAGACTAGGTAGGTGGGGGTTCTAATCTCAATCCAGCCCACTTGGTGTGTTTGTGGCTTATCTCCTTACATAAGAAATGTAAATCCCACATTGATTTCCAAATTTCAATGGGCCTGCACTTTTTGGCCCTTGCAATAGTTGCCGGCTTCCAAACCCCCTCTCTTCCATAAGGCCTACTGATGTCATGTACCTTAATACTACCAACTGCCATTGTAACATTAGATTTAAGCCGTGGCATATGCTTTAAGCACTGTGATATGCAGTGCCTAAGACTAGATAGGTAGGGTTTCTAATCTCACTCCAGCCCACTGTGTGTGTGTGTGTGTGTGTGTGTGTGTGTGTGTGTGTGTGTGTGTGTGTGTGTGTGTGTGTGTGTGTATCTCCCTACATAACAAATGGGAATCCCACATTGATTTCCAAATTTTAATGGGCCTGCACTTTTTGGCCATTGCATGTGCTGCCATCATCTAAACCCTTCTCTTCCACAAGGCCTGCTGATGTCGTGTACCTTAACACTACCAGCTGCCATTCCAATGTCAGACATAAGCCATGGCATGTGCTGTAAATACTGTGATCTGTAGTGTGTATGACTAGATAGGTAGGGATTCTAATCTCACTCCAGACTACTTGGTGTGTTTGTGTCCCCATGTTGCAAAATAAATATGATTATTACACTGACTTAGAAAGAGGTGGGGTTTTGCAGTATGCTGGCTGTTGCAGGTGACATGCACCTTCAAAGTCCTGAACAGAACAAGGGCTGCTTATGTCATCTTCCATAACATTATCTAAATAGATGTTAATAGCACACTTGAGGTATGGCTGTGATCTCTAGTGTGTATCATTAGATAGGTAGGTGTTTTAATCTAATTGCAGCCAACTTGGACTGTGCATGCTGTGCAATGTTCTGTACATATAAATCGATAGTGGTCCTATTCTCACTCTAGCCAGGTGTGTGTGTATATGTGTGTGTGTGTGTGTGTGTGTGTGTGTGTATGTGTGTGTGGATGTTAGAGCATCTTACATCAGTATATGGGATCATAGAAACATTGTACATTAGTAGCCTAATGGGCCTAGGTCTCATAAGATCCTAGTCATGTTTTTACCCTTATTTCCATGATCAGCACATATTGCCCCTGTCCACAAGGGACACATGCAGCTGCATAGGCTTCATTAGGTAACCTACCAGCACTGAATAGCACCTCCAGTCTCTCCAGGGAATCACAAGGTTTAACCAATCTGGATTTGTATCTATCTTTAATGACTATGGATACACCACCTGCATTAACTGACATGCTTTTAGTGTGGGTTCTGTACACATGGAAGGACATGTAACCTGGAATGGCTGTGGTTCTGTCCACAGCCCTGAACCAGGTGTGTGTAACTGCGCAAAAGACTGCATCTTCCAAGGTGGGGACACCTTCCAGTGAATGGAGTTAAGTGGTGGCATTCCTAGCATGTACCAGCATAACTGTGATGTTGTTTGAGGATGGAATTTCCTCTATGTAAAGTTTTCCCATGAGACACTGCCTATAAGATGCACTATGGTGATGTCAGCAGCCTTGTCCACCACACAAACTCCCAGGAGTTACAGATGAATACCATATATGGCAAAACATCAAGATCTGTTGAGCAACTCATCCCAGGCTGACATTTACTGGGTCCTATTAAAATGACACCACTTGATAAGTCAAGTATTGGCTTCAATCATTGGCATATCCTGGCACCTCACAGACAGCTAACTGTGAGGTTTCTCAAGTGTAGCCCTGTGACAGGGACATCAGTGTGCCATATGATGTAATCAACAATGTGGGTGTGGGTGAAGTACATGGTGAGGTGTGCATGTTGTCAAACTGGTGACTGCAATATGTAGTGACTGGTGTGTGTGAGGCAGCATGGAATCAATGTTTGATATACAGTCACATCTGTCACACATTTTGTTTGTGTGGCATAGCAGTATAGGGTCTGGGACACTGTCTACATCTCCACAGTAGCCACTGATAACACCAGTAGAAATAGAGTCTTTCTTGTGTGTACATCACAGCAGGCCTTTGTTAGGCAGCAGCCTGACAGATGCTGCAATGTAACATGTTATCACCTTTATGTAATTTTCCTAAGGTAACACAGCACTTGACAGTGTGCCATAACATGATTGAGTACAATGGTTTGGCAGCCATGTGGCCCTTGGATTAACCATACTCCTATGATTAGTAATGGCCACAATAACATACCTACAAATATGACAATGTAAAACTCCAGCAAAGACAGGGTCATGCTGATACACCCTTGGGGTCGGCAGCCTGACACACTATCTGTAGGCACACCTTGCAGTGAAAATGTGGATGTATGTGTATGAAAAGAGATTTTGTTCAACTCTGTGATCATTACTCTGGCCTTGCTAGTCTACAATGCCTGTCAAGCAACCACACAGCACACTGGATGTTGTGTGACATGATCTGGGAACACAGACATGTTCTGGTTACATAAATGTAGAGTATGATATATGTAGAACATGTGTGGGTGCACACACTTTGACCAAAGGTGGCCACTCCTCTTCAGTTTGCCTCAGATCCATGGCACACAGACATACACCATGAAGCTGTTGAAGGTCAGGCTGCATGAATTGCTGTGAAATTGTGACCTAACAGGGATCACTGCCACTGTGGCGCTTGCTTGTGCAACCTTAGATTTGTATGTCATCGGACATTGTACATCATATTGTGACATAGCAGTTGTGCTCTGACTAACCATCTGCTCATTACCCTACTGAAATCCTAAGGACCCTGGAATACTAGGAATAATATGTGCCATATTGTAATGATTGCTCTGATTGCTACTCAAGGCATCTACCTGGAAAAGGGTATGTCAAGGCTACAGAGGTTTGCATGACATGTGACAACTGTGTGAATGAACAAACAGACTGTGGCCTGCTCCTCGTGTGGAGTTCATAGGTTCATAGATTAGTACTAAGCTAACTGCTGTTGAGCCATTTTAAGCCTAGCCAGTTATCCCTTGTGAGACTCGAACCCTGCACCTTGTGTCTGTAAGGCAAACACCTTAACCATTAGGCCACCCTCCTAATGTTTTGTTTTAGGTAAGCGACAAAGTGTAGGAGCATGGTATCCCAGGAGAGGGTGGTTGTGCTGAGACCAGCAGTTGTAGTAGCCAGGCACCAGCAATTCAGGGGACTCCCTTCTTGTCAACATTCCTCACAAGGTAATTGTGTCATTGCAGTACATAATGCTCGAGTGGTTCTCAACTACAAGATAACTGTGTAAACACTCCCTTATTACCTTTCCCAGGGTGTACGTATGACCCCCCCCCACTACTTGCCTGTGTTCGCTACAGACACATACATGTTGCCAGGCTACCTTCTTGGAAACCATGATGGAATTAAAGTCAATCCTTAGTTGCACACAGTGCAAGTAGCATGCAGTGACAATCTGTGTCCCCAGATGTCTCAGTACTGTTACATTTACAACCATGAAAAGACTTATCATGGAAATTATCAGTAACAATGTACTACACCTGCAGACACTGGCCCAAGGCCAGTTTGATTTGTTCAAGATCAGATCATGCCTACCCTAAGCATTGGACCTAATTGATTGTTACAGTATGTGATAGATGAGGGGGAAATTACTTGCCCCACCCATCATGGCCTGAGAAGGTATTTGACAAATTTAGGCATTCAGGCATTGTGGACACACTGTAAAGGTTATTTACAAACTTGTATGTCAGACGTCGGATAGCCAAGTGTCTGACAGTCATTGTCTGGGAAGGTAGGATTGTGTAGGCCAGCGCTACAATGAGACCAATCACCAGTGGACTACCCACACACATCATTCCTGGGACTACCCCTCCTAGCCATTCCATTCTCTGCAGTCATGGCCACTCTCAGTGACTTCAGACTGACTACATTTGAAGTTGATTGCAAATAAGGAACTGCCAGTGTTTCCCACACAGAACCAACAGCTGCCCAGGAGGGGCTGACACACACATTCAGTCGATATCAAAGCCATTGACAAATACTACATGCCAAGGAATGCACAATACTATACTTTTGGTAGTCATCCACCTCCTGGACAATATTGTATTGTCCGTACACCTCCAAAAGTTGACCCATTAGGCAGGGACTTATGAGACACAGAGAGTGATCTAGTCTTTGACTTTCACTGGTCAGTAAGATGTGGGGATTCTTGCATTGTTCTACACTCTGTAGAGAAAAATATGGCATGTAAATCCCAGAATGGCATTGTTACACTGTATGTGGCACTCATCACAACTATCACTGAGCGCAATGCCACTTTTGTTGTGTATGTACACAGGCATATCTGACACCTGTAACAGCCAGAGAGGTCCCACAGTAACCCAATACACAGTGTCCATAACATGTCCAATGCAGACCATGTCAAAGCTGTAACTGTGCATTCTGTCTCCTACATGCTTTGGAGGAGGACGTGTATGTCTGCCATACAGGGAGGTGTCAAATTTCACTGTTACCAACTGCACATCCAAGAAAGGACTAGCATGAGACATACCTAGTGTACACAGCTGCATCTTGACTGTGGTACAAATAGAACATGCTGGAGAAACATATATATAACCATGACACTACACACTATATGTAACAGGCTCTCCAGCCATGTGAAGCACACTTCTGCTGTAATACACATCATGTGCAACTCACACAATGGGATGTGGAACAATGCAATCATAACTGGTTTAGGACAAATATCAGTAATGGACACAGGTCAATTGTAGATGGTGCATCCCCTACGCCACAGCTTCTAGATGTAGCAGCTCCCAGAATCCTGCTTGCACTTATCAAGGGAACCACACTGTGTCAGAGTTTATGGATGAAGGAGTGGGCTGCATGAAGCCATTGTTCCTGATAGCCTGTTATACACATTTGAATCTATGGAGCCATGCACCTATACTGCTTTACCTTTGCATAGACATTTTGCATCTGTGCTGACATTCCTTCCTGTGCTCTGATGTTTACGGGTTTATTGTAGCAGTGTACCCACAGGTGTGTCCCAAACAATTCTGAATCTGAAATATAAACAGTTCTATGAGACACCATTCATTGTGTGAGTATACAGCTATTACAACATCATCCAACTTAATCTACACAACATAATGTGGTTTACTCATTACAGCTGGCAACAGACCATATCTGTCAGTGACCAGTACAAGTGGCATGTGAAAGGCAGCAGTGGATTAAAGAATTGCATAGCAATTTAGGTAGACACCCTGTGCATCAGACACTTAGCATAATTTCCCTGCATTGATGACAAGGATGACAGGGATGTAGCACAGGTATCATCACTTGCACAGGGTGTTGTGTGGTGGTGCAGGAAGCCTAGGCTGACTCAATAGGTTGGCAAGTGTGTGTGGGAGTCAGGAAGGGAAGCAGGCAAGATGGACCCTTGCCTGCAAGTGACCTGATTATGATAGTGGTGTGTGAATGTCTGCGTGAACACAGTCAAGCTCAGTGCTAGCACTACATGACTGTATGTTGCACAGGTTTGAACTGCACATGGTAGAGCTGACAGTTCACACTCTTCACCCCTGAACATGGGAACTACCTCTGCCCGGAGTTGCACTAGCACCTCCATGCCCAAGGTCAGAAGCAACACTAATAACTGAGGGTGACTGCTGTCTGCTGGGACTATGCCCTCCATGGGAACACCCAGGACCATGAGCCCTTGTCCCACCATGTCTTTGTGTGGGGAGCACACTCACCTCTGGGACACTGGATGTACTGCCAATACAGGAGCGTGAGTGAGCATGGCCACTTGGACTTTCAGCAGATGTAGCTGCTGACCTACATCCATGAGTCCAATGCTCAACTCCAACCAGATGTTCCATTACAGACAATAACTGTTCCAAGACAGATATTCTACTATTTCTCTCAGACCACTTTCTTTCTGCAGTATCAGTCAACTGATCCAGGGTATCAGCAATGTGATGGAGGCAGTTATGGATGTCAGACTGTGCTGCATCCATAACCATGAGCATTCATTTGTAGGTCCTTTCGGTATGTGTCTGTGCCTCCATGATGACCCTAAACATGTGCAAAGTGACATGTGATGAGACACATGCAACAAGTCGTAGAAGGACAGCAGGGCTCCTATGAGCACCCCAATCAAACTGCCTGTGTGGAACCCTGCCATCTCTTTGGCTATGTCCAGTATCAACACTCACTGCAGCCATAGTATCCACACTTTCCTGTTCATTGTCCCCACCCTCTGACTGCCCAATATCTGTGGCCTCAGGGGACTGGGTGTGCATAGACATACTATATGTACTATGATAATGAGGGCAGAAGAGGGATGTCAACCTCTGTGACAGATTCAGCCCCTGCAACACCCACTTGTGCCTCACTTTGGCCACCATCATCATCAGAGTCTGAAGAGATACTGACATCAGTTTGTGAAGGGGACAGAGACCAACCCTCCTGGCGACCTGTGATAAAAAGGGAAAAGCAGTTCATTAATACATGCACTACTATGCTCTACAGTACTATCTTGCAATATATGTTAACCTGTAAACAATGCTGTCAGTATTACAGACTTGTTTAACCCCCAACCTCATATACAAGGATCTGAGGACATTATTTTCTAAAAAAAAAAAAAAAAAAACTTCTGTAGTTGCTTGAAAAAAATAAGCTCCTTAATCAAGAACCTCATGAGCAACAGTGATATACACTTTGACATTTGCCAAAACTCTGTACAGTTGACACATAAGGTAAACTGTACTGTCCTGTACATACTGCAAATCTATTTATGGTCACAACTACAAGGCATAGGTATGACTATAAACTGTGTTCCGTTGGTAAAAATCTGTGAGGTTGGCAATCATGCAGATAGTACATCAATCCAGCCAGCAGGCCTGGGATGACATGTTAGTGAATACAATGCACTAAATCTACATCTGTAGCACAACAGTGTTATGCTTACCAGGAGCAGGATCAAGGTTGCGACTGATTCCTGATGGTCCTATGAAAATTTGATGGAGAGTTAATGTAAACAGCAACCCATGTTGCACTGTCACAGGCTACTACATCCACATATCTCACATTTTCAGTACATACAAAGTTAATTGGTATGTTGGTCACAATCTGAGCATGAGATTCAAACTGCAACTCACCCCCCCCATAAAAATACCTGTCACCCACATACAACTATGTACATCCTGTCACATTGGATGTAACAATATTCCAATGCTTATTCAACTAAGCATACCTGGACATTCTTCTTGCATTGAAACAGTGGTATCCACATCCACGACATACTATGTGATGGATGCCTGGGAACTGTCCTGTGTTTCTAGGTTCACCAGGAATTTCACAGTGGCTGACAGTGGTTGTTCCACTGCAGGCCCTCCACTGGTGACAGCACGATCCCTGGCCAGATCTGCTGCTCTTCTGCAGGCAACATTTATCATATTAGTGGCATGGTGTCACACTTGCTTATATGTCCTGTTGTGGTAATCAATTGCACTGACCTTGTGAACCAGGTCATTTCACAGTGCTGCCTGCTCTTCCCTGTTTGTCCACCCCCTAGACAGCAGCACTTGATGGTGTTGATGCAGGGCGTCCAGGATAGTGTCATTTTCTGCCACTGTAAAAGGGGCCAGGATTGGGGATACATATTTCCTGAAAGACAACAAAATGTGGACATATGTCAGGATCACATATGTGGGAGTATAATATGTAGAGCTACAGCAATAGCAGATGGCTAACAGTAGTCACTGCTTGGTTACACATGTCATATTTAACACCATGCAAACATAGTAAGGGTGCAGATGTTAGTAGGATAGTAGCAGTAGTCATCTGTTCCTGCTCATGCCATGACAGATACTGTTGTATGAATACACAGCCAACATAGAAGTCCATTAAGTTGTAGCCCATATGTGTAAAGTCCCCTTATAATATTGAAAACCAGCAGTGACTCACAAATAGCAGTGTAGTATTACCACCATTATTAACAGGAAATTTCCAGGAGAGTGGTGTATCTAATTATGAAACAGCATTCTACCCATACTGTACTCTAGTTTCTCTGTAGGTGTAACCCATCTGCAGATCAATGACATGTCAGCAGTACAGTTCCAAGCAAAGCTTACTGTTGTATTCCCTATTACCCCTAAGAATATGGGCACTTATGCATCATGTTGGAAACAAAATTGGTACATACCTGATAGAGTACAATACTCCTCTGTTAAATTGTACATATATATAAATGAAGTACCTACAAGTTGACCATGCAAAGTAACTCTCATACACAATGTTTCCACTAGCTAGTTGTTTGCCTTTTTAACATGGTTCTCTATTAGCAAGTGATTGCCTCTGAACTAATCTATGCTGAAATGCTAATTGCAGCCAACATAGCTGATTTGCAGTATAATCAGCCAGTTCCATGCAACCACTGAACAAGATATAAGGCCTCAGTGTAGATTACAACTCCTTTCTCATATGTTGGGTTGGAAAATATTGGGGGACAGATACTACATCATGGGAGAGAGAATGTCTGTAGCAGCTACTATTTACATACAAATGTGTGTGCTATAGGCTGAAAGTGAAGGTGATGCTGCAGGCAGTAGACATAAGCAGAAAGGGTGAACACTTCACAGGGCAACAAGCTTTAAGAGTAAGTGTGGGGCCTGCAGCAGCCTTGTTTTATAGGCAGAGACAGATTGAGAGTACCCACCCCATTGGGAAGTCAAGTATGTGTATCAGGTAAGTCTGTCAGCCAATGGTATCAGTAAGACAATTCAAGACAAAATGCTTGGTGTGTACTAGAAAACAGGTAGGTGTATGTTAACCACGATGTCACGCAGTTGGACAACTGCCAAGTCACATGTTATGTCATGGGACACCCCTGTTGAGTGTGTCCTGGCGACCCTTGCATCTATCTCAACTTCCATACATGTATGCTACTTGTGCAGCTGTGGTTGTCTGTGATATCACCAGCTAAACACTGTGGGCTGCAGTGTGATATTACTGGGCCACAGTTTCAGTACACACTTCAACATCATCTAGGAATTCAGGCTACTGCAATACCTGACAGTATCTGCACTTTATAGTGTTATACTAGGAGTAGATGAGTCATCCTATCTATAGGCCTTCACCCTCTATTATATAGATGCAGCTATTCCAAGTGTACTGTTTTGCTGGCTAAATATGTGATGAGACCAATATACATATCACACTTTATAATGTTGATGGATGCAGCTGTACTTGAACCCAGGACTGTGTGTACCAAAAATCTATGCATTTAATGCAGTTTACAGACTGAGCTACAGAGTTACTGTTACAGCAGGTGGACATTTAGATGTCATAGTTATCATTTCACAGTTATCTGCTGTTAAATACCACATTTACATCTATTATTATGCACATGACTTTAGACTGCTGTATTTGCACACCAGAGTCCCAGTTAAAATCCTATTTTCCATTACTGTTTTATCAAGTGGGTTATGACATTTGTAGACATAATTGCAGGGTTACCTGCTATCAGATACCTCACATATGTCTAATCTTATGTGTGTGCCTTAATAGTGATGTATTTGTGTACAAGACTGCCAATTACAGTACTATGTTTTGAGTAATCTATTAGCTTATTTGCTCAGTGTGTGCAATGTGCCTCACAGTTTAAACATACTTAATGAAGGGAACTTCAGCATTAGTATGTTTTGCTTAAAACACATTGGCTGATCAGTAGCTTTGTGGCTTGGTAGGATGATTCACTGACCTGTATGTGCGATGGTCATGGGTTTGAAATAGGGTGCAAGTGTACTTTTTGAATGTGATTAATGTTGTTCCAAAAGCATATATCAATATATTGCTATTTAACATTGCTAAGCAATGCAGCATGCCATGCCACATCGCACGATCAGTCTTTAAAGAAAAGAAAAATGTGACGATAGGACAGTGGTGAAAAAGGGTGTAAGTAGGGGGGAAAAACATAACGACAAGTAGGTAAGGATGTGCAGGATGAGTGTAGGAATGGACCATAGCTATAATTTTTAAGCAGCAACAACTGTGCACTTTCACAAATTATTTTGCTGAATTTGGACTGTCATCCACAGAGAGGGGTGAGGACAACATAACTGCATTGCCAAGCCAATTGGACCAAATTCAGAGTGTCCAGTGGACATGTGTGTGAAATGGAGAGCTATGTATGGGACAATATATATATTTTTGGGACAGGTGCCCATTTTTTTTAAGTGAGAGTTTTTTTAAGTGAGAGTGGAATGTGGGGAAGAGACATATGTAAGTGTGGGGGAGGTAAGTTGGGAAGGTGAGGAAGTTTTTTCAGACAGACAAGACAGCAGACAGTGTTGGAGGATGAACATCTTGGAGGGAGAGAGTGTTGTGGAATACCAGTACCATGAGCATCCACATGGTAACAGTGCAATGGAAATCCTCACCCATGGGACTGTCAGCACTGGTCCTTCACTGCCCTGATGTGGCAGTGGTGGAGGTTGGTGTATGGGGTGCTGCTGCCCCACCAGTATAGTGAGCATGCTCTCCATCTGGTGCAAGCATGCACCAATAGTTCGGCGGAGCATCCTGTGTACCATACTTGACAGTTCTTGACGGGTGACTAAATCATACCCTCTGCCTCCACTTCAAGACGGTGGCCCAGCCCCAGCTTGTGGATGGAACTACCAGACATTGCAGCTAGTGCAGGGGGCAGCAGAGGGGGCATCACCTGGCTGCAGCCCACATGTTTTGGGCCCCGGTACCATGCCCAGGGAAGCCAAGGTAGGTGGATCACATGGAACAGGCCGACCTTGTCACTCCATAGCAAATTAAATATAAACATAAGGTAAACAAGTATTAGTAGTAACATAAAGGAAGATAATATTGATTAATCAAAATGCATATTAAGGTATATTATGAGGAATGCAACAATACATAACATAACAGTAAGTATGTTAACAGTAAACCAGTATGAAATAGCCCATAAGACCAACATAACAGTTAGTTTAAAATAATATATTAATATTAAATCATAATAATAATAAACATTAATAAATTAAAGAAGATAAGGGGTGAGGAGAGAGAGGAAAAACATACCATTAGTGACATCACCGGTGGTATTACTACATAGACTAATAATACATACTTCTACATGTGTGTAGTATCAGTCAGTGACTCCAATTCTTGTATAGATGATATTGCACATACATACCTCTCAACCTGTTAGCCAAGCACTAACAAATGCAGGCACACAACTACAGAGAACTGTTTTACATACTGTGCTCATACATTAGTACCAAGATATTCTGTAAATGGATTTGCCAATAAATTGCATTCCAAGTAATGTCATTTATCTGCTAATCAAGGACCAGATATATGGGGCATTATCATTGCATTCCAAAAAAATGTGACAGTTAAGAGGTATGTTCATGTAAATTAAGTAGACTAAACAGCTGGTGATTTCTTAGTTGGTTGCCATGGGATTAGAACCCATGAGTTCTGACTCCAGGGTAAATGTGCACTTATTTTAACAGTTAACTGCTGTCAGATTAGAAAAGACATGCAGTGCCTACAGGACTGCTTCACACTTATTGGAAAGTATTATTTATCAAGGCATAATCCTGCTTTACACTTTATTGATATTGCTCCTTAAATTCTGACACTTATACATATGGATATCTGCCCAGAACATGAGCTACCTTAACCATATACCTTGTTCCTGAAGTGGGAGGAATACACAGAATTATTTGACTAAAAATGGCCATAATATAAGCTTGAACCTTACTGTGAGTATTGCACTACATTTATCAGACAATTTTTCTGCAGTCCATATTCGTTTCCTTTTTACAGTTGACTGGTGTCAGATTAGAACACACATGCAGTGAATACAGCCATACTACATACGTATTTGAACAGATTACTTATCAAAGCACAATCTTGCTTTAAACTTTATTGAGAATGCATCTTAAAATCTGGCATTTATACACATGGATATCTGGCCAGAACCAGCTACCTTACCCATATTCCTTATTCCTGGAGTGGGAGGAATATACAGCATTATTTGACACAAAATGGCCATAACTCAGGCTTGAACCTTACTGTGGGTATTGCACTACATTTATCAGACAGCTTTTTCTGCAGTCTTTATTAATTTAGTTTTTATAGTTTACAGGTGTCAGATTAGAACACACATGCAGTGAATACAGCCATACTGCACACTTATTTGAACAGATTAGTTATCAAAGCACAACCCAGCTTTAAACTGTATTGATAATCTACCTTAAAATGTGGCATTTATACACATGGATATCTGGTCAGAACTTCAGCTAACTTACCCACATACCATGTTCCTGGAGTGGGAGGAATATACAGCATTATTTTTTCACAACTGACCAGAACTCAGGCTTGAACTTTACTGTGTGCATTGCACTACATTTAGCAGACAGTTTTTTTTCTGCAGTCTTTATTCATTTCCTTTTTACAGTTGACTGGACTCAGATTAGAGCACATGCAGTGACTAGAACAATAGCGAAGAATTATTTGTTTGAAAACAGTACATATGACAGCACCATCACTGTTTAAAATCAATTGATTACTGTTGTTTCAAGTTTGTCATGTACAGCATGGATAGTTGTGTCAGACTTCTAAGAAATAACCCATATACCCTCATTTGGGTGCAACCTACAGCCTATTTCACACAATAACCAAATCACACAATGAGCATAGCAGACTGCTAATCTGGGTAGACCACAATGTCATCAGATGTTTGGAAGCTATACTAGTACACAGTAATGCATGTTTACTTGATTTAACATGCTTTACCATTTCTGGTAGGCAGTGGCACATTATTAAACATATTACATTTCCCAGGTATGTCATAGCTGACTGTTACAACTGCAAACTCTGTAGATAATTTATTTTGACAGTACTTTATGCATTAGGTTAATAATTTGAATGTTTCCCTACTTACCGCACCCACACCTCATCCTGGCCAAGTACCCTGCATGGGACTGGATATTACGAGCCCTCTCATCTGCAGCTGTTGAAAGAGAAGCAAACTATTATGCATACCAGTTTTGCACAGATTCAGCTTGTATATTTCTAAAGTACTGGCAAAAATACTTACATATCTGTGGGGTATGCCCAGCTCTAGACTGTTGGACCCAGGTGTCCAAGGTTCACCTCTTCCTTCACTTCAGGTCATCTTAGTAGTGACGACACTGCTCTCCAGTGTGGAGGATAGCAGTAGCACTGGTAAGATCCCTAGCCAAAAGAACCCGGGCCTCATACTTACATTCTGAGCCCTGGTGATCACCCTGAAACAGTGGGGTTCATAGACTTTCACCATATGTCCAAAAAAAACACCCTGGACTCCTATACATCCCAACTCTGTGCCCAAAAGCGAGCTCCCTCTCCAACACCACCAGACATACTAACATCCAAGTGAGACTCCAAAGAATGGTGTGGAATACCCACCTATTGGCCTTAACATAGGCTGCATTCTCACCCTTCCATGCCATACAGTAACTTTCAAAAAAGTGCCATGTTGCTTAGTGTCAACGCGCAAACTCACACAACCCATGTTTAAGCAAAGCTTAGCACTGCACAAACATTGTAGGCCATTGACCATATTTAAGTGGTGCTTAGCATTGTGCAACTTTTCTAAATGCAACAATTTTCTGTTTTGAGCTAAACTGCCATTTCAGTCACATCACACATTTTTCACACCAATAAATGTAAAAGGTGTGACTGGCCAAATCTCGAACCTGGGACCTACCAGTTATGACTCAATCTATCTAGCCATTTGGATACTAAAAAAACAGCAGTATATCTTCACATATACTACTACGGTGCCTGTTAGCATTGCTAAGCACCGAGCTGCGCCATACAAACATGCATTAAAAGAAAAAAAAAGTATTGTACAATTGATTGCATCCAGTTTCTATTTTTAGCTATATGGCAGGTATCTGCTATGTATGTATAAGTGCAGATTGGCAACACTAAGCACCACACCATGCCACGCTGCTCAGACAAGCACAATTAACAATAAATAAATAAATAAATAAAATATTGTACAATTGATTTTATCCGGTTTCTATTTTTTTGATATATGGCAGGTGTCTGCTATGTATGTGTAAGTGCAGTTTTGCATCACTAAGCACCAAACCATGCTGTGCAAACAGGTTGATTAAAAAAAAAAAATAAAAAAATATTTTTACAACAGCAGAGTGCATTACAATGATTATCATACTGTGCTTACCATCTGTCCATAATTTTCCTGGACAGACCACAAGTGTGGGATAGACTTTACATTGCTGCTTGCATTGATTCAATATCCATGTTACTGTGATCTTCCTTGCCAGTGCTGCTGAGGGAGAACCATGGTCATTTACATGGGTACATTCCATGTAGGCTGTACATGGAGCCTACATGGATTTTATTCAGTCCTGCAGAATGTGTTGTCTTCAATGTTTTTATGTTGCTCATTACAGATTTCAACCATTCATCTTTTATTATGTAATCATAATAACATATTCTATGAAAGAATCATTTTTTTGTGTGGGGGGGGGCCTCTATTGATGTTTTTTGTACTTTTTAGAATATGCCACAGAGCCAGAGATCTCATACAAATATATAAAAGTACTTCTAAAATGTTGAGTCACCCATTTCTTTTGTGTGCCTACTAAGAATTGTGTATAAGCTCACTAATCTTTTAATTCTGAGGTTAGAAGATGCATACACATGATTGTACTTCTATTTAGTAGAAGAAGCCCCTCTACACTTATATCACTTTCCAATAAAAATAATGCTACATTACTTCAAACATCATTAACTAAAGCTGCTGTTTCCTTAACCTTGCAGGGGTCTAAATTCATTGCTGTACTTTAAGTACCCTACTGGTATAACAAAGATCCTCTTTTCCATTGCTACTTTCAACTATACAACACTGTTTTGGACTTCTGTTATCTACTTTCATGCCCCATATATCACTACCCTGTAAGAATACAAAACTCCAGAACCACTACACTGCATTTTCACTCCTCCCACCCTTTGTACTTTCTACTCCAGAGCCAATTTTTAAACTTGACTTTCTGGTTTTAATCTCATAACTGTCAGATATTGGAAATTAGTTCATCCTATCTCTTTCCTTAGCAAGACACTTCTTGTACATTAACCAAATGTACTCAGTAACTGGCTTTAATACTGTCTCCTACTATTCTAAACTTACACATCACTCTATTTCATGTCTTTCTGCCTGTATTCTTAGCTTCCTATAATAACCTCTTAATAATTTCCTCAGAAATACTAACCTCTTAAAATGAACAGCTAACAGTAGCACTCTGCCCATTTAAATTAACATGTAATTGTCTATAATTCCTCTCAATTAAAATTCAGTTTTTAATTTTTAATCATTTATTTAATCTTTAATATCTTCAGACTTAACTATACCTAAACTAATTGTGTAAATAAAAATGGTGGAAACTTGGGTGATAAATTTATTGGTGTTTAAGCTTCTAGTTGCTATGTCATGCTCACTCCCTGAATAAGTGCTTATAGATGAAAGGGCAAAATTGGCCCATTTATTAATTTAGTAGATCTTTGGCCTGTTCATTCCCTGGAGGTGAAGTTTAAGCCATTTGGGAGAGGTGTTATCATCCATATAGGGACTGTTTTTTCTTTAATACCCTAGTATTCCCTGCACATGTTTGAAGTGTCCCAGGGCTGACCTGCAATGGGCTGCTATGATGTGTGTACCCACCTCCATTTGAATATGATTGTCTTACTCCCACTGAGAAATGTCTGTGTATGATTGTGGACATGTTTGTGGCCTGTTCCAGGCATTTCATCTTGAAAGTACACATGCATACACATCTAAATAGAGAAGAGCTATCTTACCCACTTCATTCATGTCCTCTGCCACACCTGCTCCAACAAATAACCAAGTCACTAATTAAGCAGGAAGAACCTGGGTCATAGTCAAGACTTTAATCCTCTATGTGAATGGAGTTTGGAAAATATTAGTATCAGCACAGAGACCACATCATTTTTCAAAGTTTTTTAATATAGACATATTATGTGTTCTTGAGTTTGACTCTAAGAGTAAGATACCTACTGCAGTCTGTTAAATGTTACTGGAGACAACCGTACTACAATAAGTATATATTTTTTGTTACTATTTTACCTTACTTGCCTTTGTTTTAATGGTTAATAAAAACAATAATGGTAAAAGTGAGAAATGAAGATATTGCATTATTGGTCTAGTGCTAGTCCAGGCAGAAAATTGTTATACATTGCTCTAGTATCATTAAAAAAGTTGAAGAAAACCACATGTATCCATTAAATTCTACAGGAACAACCATTGTTCCATCTGAAACACTTGTTCAATGACAATTCCCAGACATGGCAAATAAGAACATTAAATAAAATGCCCTTTTGTTGTTTATGCATATTATAACAGTGTATAGATTAGTATCTGAAGAGATTAAATAAACTGGTTAACATTTGTAGGAAGGAATGCCAGGTACTTTTTGGCTTTATTTAATTTAACTAAAAGTGTAACAACTGAACAGATGCCAGAAAATGAAATAGCCTCTTAATATTACTATCTTAAAAATATTTTGATTCCAAGGGTATCGAATGATCATGCAGCAACAGTTATAAGCTATCAGGTAGAAGATCCTTATGACTGGTGGCTTTAAAGCTTTTTGGGTACTTCATTGGTATCTGGAACTAGTTAAAGAAGCTCCATTTTTGGTAGTAGAAGTGGTCTGTATGGCTTCAAGATATTGTTTTAACTTATTTGTTGAGAAAGAGGAATTCAAAACAACACCATCTATTATAATTTCACAACAATTCAAGCTGCAAATACAATTTTTCTACCATTTTAATTCTTAGTTTTATTGCTATACTTTATTTCATTGTACTAAATGAACTTTTAAGTTTTCCTTTTTTGTCCCTCAGACTATTTCTGTATTTCATGTTTGCTTTACACCTGATTTTTTTCAGTTTTCCAAAGAAGCTACAGCACCATTTTCAAATAGTGAAATGATTAATACATTTTTCAAATTCTTATTCACTGATTTGTATAGTTTGATTTTGCATTTTTACTGCATTTGGATAATGCTTAATGGTTATAGTTTTTTGGATTGTTTTTTTTTTTTTTTATTGTTTTAATGTGTTAACTCCCTTTATACTTACATAAATAATTTATAATCTTAAATTCCAAACTCCTTTAGGTGAATAATTTCCACTGGATCAGCTTACCAATAAAATTTTATATTTTTAGTATGCAACATACATTCAAGATCTTTACAAAGGGTTGAATACATTACCCAAATAGGCAGACAAGAAGATTCTTTAACGAAGGGCAGGATTCACGATAGCTTGCATGGAGTCTAAGAGTCGTGTAAGACTCCATGTAGCCATCGCGTTCCAGGAACAGCCCAAAATCCCATGTAAGAGACCAGCTAAAACGACTCTTACACGGGCAGGGCGTGGATATGCTAATCACCTCACTTGCAGCCTAAAGGCATGCAAATGAGGTAGATTAGCGATCCACGAAGCTGAAACCAGCCTGTGTAAGAGTCGTGTTAGGTGCAGAAATGTACTCAGTTGACAACTGAATATGTTACTGCAAATAACACAATGGAGCCATGACAGCTCCAAATAAAGTGTGCATATGTTGCAGTCAGCATGCCAATGGCCAAATATGTGGCCATTGGCATGGTAACCTGATGCAAATACGAAATAAAATACTTTTTTTTTCTGCGATCGGCGATGTTTAAACACAGCGCACCCCCGCATAAACGGGCTGCACTATACAAAACATAAAAATAAAGGTTTGAAACCCACAAATGTGGGTTTTATGTAATGCATGGATTTGCAATGCAGGGACTAGCAGACCAAAAACAACATGGCCACCGTCTAGTGGTTGCTAAGGGGGGAAGCTGAGTGTAAGACATGTAACTAAGCATTAATGGGCAATCCTATGTAAATGAGTGGTAGGATAGTGAATTACAATGTCACATAGAAAATGAGCACATTCCCTGTAGTGTAAGAGTTAGATAAGGGGGAGTAACACAATAGGAGATAGGTGACATCACAGGGGGGAATGTCAGAAAGAAATCAAGCTCATTGGAGCAAAGTGGTATGTGAAAGATGTCAATCACACAGCATAAAAAAAGGAGTGTCAACAGATAAGCATGGGAAGTCAAGAAATGGAAGGTGTACACTGTGGCCAACACCAAAGTTTCTTGCTGTGCGTGCATGCACGCGTGTGCGCACTGGGAGGCACAAGTAAGACAGAGTGCACGCGTGAAAGGCAGAGTAAGCATGTAGGAGCCTGTTTAAAGATCTGTAAACCTGTTTGCGCTGGTGTGCACGCGTTTTAACCCGAATAAGCAGATTCTAGTCCGTGTAAGCATGTGTGCGCGTGTGGTAGCCACTGTGAGCATGTTTTCACTGGTATGTGCGCTGCTCCCCCTTGAGGAAACAGAGAGGAAAAAGGAAGCAGAAGAAATAGTAGTTAACTAGCAGGGAATACTGGTAGAGCTAGCAGGTGAAAACAATTAAAAGCAGGCAATTACACAGGCAGAATACTAGCCCAGCCCAGCACTTAAAACACTGCAAGCAGCATTGCAGTATGTTTCTCTCAAGAGACACTGCAAGACAGGAGTAAGCTGGTAGAAGTGAAAACTGAAAAAGCTGCACTCAGACCAAACATGCTAGGGGCTGCCATAGCTGTTATAAGGAGACATAGAAGACTTGCTGAGGGTGGTGACAATGCAAATGCTGCCAGACAACCCACAGTGAGGAGACGGAGAAGAGTGTACAGGCCCAGGGTCACCTACCAGGGGTTACATGAGCTGGAGATAGTGGAGCACTATAGAGTGGACAGAGACCTCCTGCAGCAAATTGTTGAGCTGTGCAGACCACGCCTCACACACAGAACCAACAGAGGGGAACCCATCCCAGTGGAAACCAAGGTATGTGTTGGCCTAAGAATACTAGCAACAGGTACCTTCCAGAGACCAACTGGTGATATGATGGGGATATCACAGGCATCAGCCTCCAGGGTACTGCACCAGTTCCTGGATGCCATGTCAGCACATGTCGGTGAGCATGTATATTTCCCCAATGCCCGTGAGGTATTGGCCAGCAATATGTGTCACTTCCAGCAAATAGCAGAATACCCTGAGGTAGTGGGTGCAATAGACTGCACGCACATATGCATCAAAGCACCAGCCGGTGAGCGGGGTAGGGCCTACATTAACCGCAAGGGCTTCCCCTCCATCAACTGCCAGGTCGTGTGTGATGCCCAGGGCATAATAATGAATGTGTGTGCTGGCTGCCCTGGGAGCTACCATGATTCCCATATCTGTCATTGACACAGCTGTACCAGACATTTGCCAATGGGAACATCCCACATGGTCACCTAGTGGGGGATGCAGGATATGCACTGGAGCCGTGGCTGATGACACCCATCAGAAATGCACACACACCTGAACAAGAACGCCATAATGAGGCACATGCACAAACACACACATCTGGTGGAGCCTTGCAGTACTCACCAACTACATGTACCCAAATTGTCATGGTATGTGCTATGCTACATAATATGATTCTGCAAAGACAGCTGCAGCAGGACCAGGATAGGCCCGGGATTCTGTTCCAGAGTGTAAGGAGCCTCTGGGTTATGGATCTGTCCCTCCAGCACATCCTATTTATCTATATGTGGAGGTTCAGATATCTCACTGTGGTGTCTCTGCTGGATTTGGGGTTTCTGCACTGGAGCATGTCCATTCATTCTGGATTGGACATGGTCTTGTACATTTGGCATACATCACCTCTGACTGGGCAGTATGCTTCTGAATTGGGCTGTGGTTTCTTCAGCCAGGCTGCAGATGTCCAATGGCCATGATAGGCAGAGCATGACTCAGAGGAGGAACAACCTGAGCCTGCCCCAGTAGGCAGAAGGAGGCATGCCCAGTATGCCCTGGCCTTGGCAAAGAGGCAACGCATAGCACATATACTGGCTCAGTAGGAACCCTGGGAATGATACCCCTCTCTGACTCACTCATATAGTAACAGGGACGCCTAACATGACACAGCCTGCTCTCAAACATGTACAGGGAGTGGAGTATGTGCATCCAACAGAGGCAGCCCTGCAGCACCACCTGAGGCATGATTGCCATGTGTTAAGCAATGTAACACCATCTAGTAGATGCAAAAATGAAGATGCTGCCTAGCATCTCACCCTCACCAAGCATGATGCCACACTATGAAGACAACAAGATCAAGTACAATAATTGGCTGAAGTATTGCTGTTAACAAGGGGGAACACATGGCTGACAGCCTGGGCTGACATGCCGAGCAAGACATGATGCCCCACCTGCTAGGGATGGCACGCACCCATCACACCTGGCTGTGTGGATACTGGCAAAGGCTGTTGTCACCCCCACTGTGCCTTGAATAGGTAAGGCTGGAAACACAAACCCCCCACCATAGGTAGCACAAGGGATAACAACCTGGACATAATGCTACCCAACCCAAGGTGCATGCAGACCAAACCCACCACAGCATGGAGAATGGTAATAAGTGTTCTGTAACAGAAACCTGTGTCAAGGCCCAGAAGAGCACCCTAATACTACCAGGTTATGCCTCATACCATGTTCTACAGCTCCAAAACATGGAATACATGACAATAGGAGTGTGGCTATCAGAAATTGTCAAGGATAACCACACCCCCAGGTTGGTACCACAGCAAGAAGCAGCATGGAGTATCCATGGGCAAGTAACACTGGCTCAAACTGTGTCCCTGTTTGAAGCCTGCTACAAACCACACTCACAAATGCAGGTACCCCAGCCAGCCTTCTTGAAGACACTGCAGAGTATGAATGTCTCAACAAATACCAAACAAGGCACATGCAAAGTATGACATAGGTGGCAATCCATTATGTATGGAAGAAGTAATCAGGGACCTAGGGACACAAGTGGATGGTAACCTGTCATGTGACACTCACATTGCCAAGGTGGCCAGGAAGACCTGCTATATTGCCCACCTTAATATGAAAGCATGCACATGTAGATCAAGAGAGGTCACTGTGCCCCCATACTCTTCCCATATCAAGCCCATACGTGACAACAATGCCCCAGTTTGGATGTACCTTACCTTACACCTGCAGCAGTTAGAAAGACCCCAAATGTACCTCAACAGGATAAAGGGTCCAAACATTGGACATCTGCAGCCTGGCTGAAGAAACCACAGCCCAATTCAGAAGCATACTGCCCAGTCAGAGGTGATGTATGCCAAATGCACAAGGCAATGTCCAATACAGAATGAATGGACATGCTCCACTGCAGAAACCCCAAATCCAGCAGAGACACCACAGTGAGATATCTGAACCTCCACATATAGATAAATAGGATGTGCTGGAGGGACAGATCCATAACCCAGTGGCTCCTTACACTCTGGAACAGAATCCCAGTCCATGATAGGCTGAGCTCCACACTCAAACTCAACAAGAGAAATCTGGTGAAGTGCATGGGAGATAGTAGGGGTACACTGAGGGCCATCCCTGTGTCACATCTAGTAAAGTAAACCCTACATGGGCATAATATGCAGATTGCAAGGGGTGTCGAAACTCACACACAGTCTGTCCGTGCTCAAACAAGGCCAGGGCAGATAGCCTAGTATGAACCTATGAACCTATGATGATACAAATTGTGCAGGACACAAAGGATTATCACACAGCTGTCCTACCTGATGGTAGGAACCATGGTGATAATCCACAGATATGCTCTGCAGCACTCTAATATCACAAACAATACACCAAACCCACACACATTGCCAACATCCTACCTAACAGATTCCATGCAAACTTCCCACCAGCACCTAACTGCCAAATATCTATCCCAGCAGAGTGCTGGACCCCTGACATTGCAGATGCTGAGGTAACAGCCAGCATCCACAAAGCACAGCACACAGCATCAATGGTACCAGATGGTGTCCTGGGTTGTGTCCAACAAGTACTGTAAGAAGAATGGAACAGCAAATAGCAGTACTGTGCACTATCAGTCCTACCACAGGATATGCACCCAAAGAGCAGTGTACAGCAACAGTGGTCCCTCACCACAAAGGGGGTGCCTGAATGGATACTGCAAACCATCATCCCTCAACCCCAACTATCTAGGTTGGCAAAGTAATGGAGAGGATGATCATGGATCCCAGGAATAATGAGATTGGGTACCTACAGACATTGGACCCTACTCAGTGTGGCTGTCATAGGGCAGATCCTGCCCCTTACACATGTCTGACTCATGTGAAATGCGCACCATGGCCATTGATGTGGGGAAAGTGGATCACACAGCCTATCTGGACCTTGCTAAACCCTTCCATACAATACCCTAGTTGGCGGTACAGATAAGCTCACCAGCCTAACTATAAACCCCTATGCAAGTAGATGGGTTGCAAACCAGCTCAAGGACAGAACTGACCTGGTCAGACATGCTGCAGTCATGGTAGACTGCAAACCAGGTACAACTGGCATCCCACAAGGCATGGTCCTGGGAACTCTCTTGTATGCTATATATGTCACATAGGTACAGGCCAACATGGAAGGACTCTGTCTGAACAGGTTCGCAGAGGACTACAAACTGCCCACCATATCGGACCCTCCAGCTGACACAAGCAACCTACAAAAGGCACACATAGAAACAGACAAGTGGTGCCACAGCCATGTCAACAAGCTAAATGCAGAATAGTGTATAGTCAACCCCTGTGGAAACACAGTACATGGCCAGAAATTATCACATAGGTGTTAACCCAGTAAGTACATCAGGAGCAATAAGAGACCTGGGGACACAAGGTGATAGATATCCTGCATGTGACAACCATGTGTCTGTAGTGGTTACAGAAACATACCATATACCCACCTAATCATGAAGGTAAGCACAGCTCGGTTAGGGTAGGTCAATGTGCCTCTCCAGTCATCCATCAGCAGCCTCACAATTGTGTACAATGGCCCTTCATGGATGTACCTTAGCAGACACCTGCATCAACTGGAAAGACCCCACAAATACCCCACCAGGAGGATCGCAGAGCTGTAACAGATGCCATGTGTCACCTGATTAAACAAACTGCAGCTCCACACAGTGCCATACCACCTGTCTGGAGGTGAACTGTGCCTGATGTATAGAGCCATGACCAGGCTGGTATCAATGGACATTTGGCACCATGTAAACTCTGAATGCTGGTGACCTAGGCAGCTGACAGGCCTGAACCCCAGCACAGATATAAACAGGACATGCTGTACCGATTGGTCCATAACCCAGAAGCTCACTCCACTCACGACTATACTTCCACTACAGGTTATCCAGGGAGTCCCTCAATGACTGTCATCCAGAGGAATCATGATGACTGGATGGAAGATGGTAGGTGTACCCTGGATATCACCTGTATGTCATGGGTAGACAGAGGCACAGCACACTAACCGTGACATATGTCATGGTAAACACCAGTAAATGTGTGTTGAAGGACAAACACTCTCTGGCTAGCATTACAAATGGACTAGGGCACATGGCCATTGTTTGTCACTGTCCACACAAGTTGTGGAATACATTAACAATGTTGGACAATCATGTACTATGCTGTCCATATCTGAACAAAATGCAACATGGTCATATCTGCACAACTGGCCCTCAACCAGTCTGGTGTGCTCACTATAAATATTACAAGCAAGGATAGGATTGAAACCGATTATACTGTCCACCACAGTGAAAGTACTGCACCAGTACACTGTATGACAATACAACTGTTTGGTCAGTAGGAAAGGATGTTGACAACTGTATGCAAACTATCCCATGGCGACCCTGCAGGCACAGCATAATGCCTGTTAGGTTCAGACACAAAGCAGTTGGGCAGTAAGAACACAACCTGATGTCCAACACTCAACTGTACATGTGAAATATAGATGGCGTCTACACACAAACACAAATGTGGTGGTCCACAGAACCCAACATAAGGAAAGGTCACACTGGGCATGCTCGCACACTTAGATAAATGAGACGTGTCAGTCAAGAAGCCATACAAACTGCGAACTGGGCATGCTCACACACTTAGGCCATGTCACAGTTCGGCAGTTGCACACACATATCTGGCATTTGTATGTGTTAACACAAGAACCTCCCACAATACAGACATCTGCCTAGTGCACACAGTGAAGTTACAACAGAGACATAAGTAAAGTACCGGATCCCACTCATATGCAAACATCTTCCACAGTACACAAGTTGTTTACAGAGATAGGGAAGGCTATGGCAATAAAGACCCACAAACAGTATATGAGCAACAGATACTTGCATCTGACAGGTAAACATATGGCCATAGAGTGCAATACTAGACTGTTGTCCCTAGGGAATACAGAAGGCTATCCACAGTGTATTTGGCGTCTGCCTCCACGGTACAGTAGGCCACTGTGCCTGTGCAAAGTTAATGCATAGATATGATCTCCCCTGTACTGATGGATAGTAACAGATGTACATACCTCTTCATACATAATGATGTCAGCACACTATACATATGTCAGCATTAGAAATTATATCCAGTAATGTGAATAGCGCGTTCTGCTACTGCGTCTCTCACAAGTGTCATAACATAGTTAGGTAGGGGTTTGAATCCTGCAAGTGCTCAGTGTGTGAATGTGTGTGGGGGAGTAGTGTGTGCAATTCCATGTTTAAGAAAAATGTCCCTTTTGGCAACTAGTACAACACAACACATGCTGCATATTCCACTGTCTAAACACTGATGATGTCAGCACCCTATAAGTACAACAGGAGAAAACAATCATCTCAGTAATGCAAATAGCGCGCTCTGCTACTGCATCTCTCACAAGTGTCATAACATAGTCAGGTAGGGGTTTGAATTCTGCAAGTGCTCAGTGTGTGTGTGAATGTGTGTGGGGGAGTAGTGTGTGCAATTCCATGTGTAAAAGAAATGTCCCTTTTGGCAACTAGTACAACACAGCACATGCTGCATATTCCACTGTCTAAACACTGATGATGTCAGCACCCTATAAGTACAACAGGAGAAAACAATCCTCCCAGTAATGCAAATAGCGCGCTCTGCTACTGTGTCTCTCACAAGTGTCATAACCCAGGTAGGTAGGGGTTTGAATCCTGCAGGTGCTCAGTGTGTGTGTGACTGTGTGGGGGAGTAGTATGTGTGCAATTCTATGTGTAAGAGAAATGTCCCTTTTGTCAATTATTACTACACAACACATGCTGCATAATCCACTGTCTAAACACTGATGATGTCAGCACCCTATAAGTACAGCAGGAGAAAACAATTCTCCCAGTAATGCAAATAGCATGCTCTGCTACTGCGTCTCTCACAAGTGTCATAACATAGTTAGGTAGGGATTTGAATCCTGCAAGTGTTCAGTATGTGTGTGGGGGAGTAGTGTATGCAATTCCATGTGTAAGAAAAATGTCCCTTTTGGCAACTAGTACAACACAACACATGCTGCATATTCCACTGTCTAAACACTGATGATGTCAGCACCCTATAAGTACAGCAGGGGAAAGCAATCCTCCCAGTAATGCAAATAGTGCGCTCTGCTACTGCGTCTCTTACAAGTGATCTAACATAGTTAGATAGGGGTTTGTATCCTACAAACGCCACGTGTATTTTTGTCACACAGTTTGTCCATGTTTGTGGGGTGTTGTTCCCAATATTGCACGACATACATTATATCAGTAATGTCAATGCACACATGATGTATGTGTGTGCCACCTACACATATGTACCTGTGAACTGCAATAGTTCCCATGTCCGAAGCCTGCCATATGTGAATACATGGAATATGCATCAGACAACTGTATGACTGTGGTGTTCTGTGCAGGGGGTGCATGTGGTATGTGACTATATAGTGTGGGTTGTAGATGGTGTCATCTCACCAGTGAGGGATACATGACTGGTCTGGAGCTATAGTCCACATGTTGGTGATGAACAGGTGCAGCATGTTGTCACCTCTTGTGGGAGTGGTAACAAGTTGTTCCATAGCAATGCAGGGAATGAATGCTAAGAACCCTTCAGATAGGGTCTTGAAGCTAGAGTAATGCACACACTCTATGTTTGGGTAGTCGCAGTCCACCCATATAATGATGTTTGTAGAGACCGTCATATTCCTAGTGTTGTCATGAAGGCCAAGTGGGTTTCCTGGGTATGGTAGGGTGGTGTGTGCCAGGCTATAAACCTGAAGGCAGTCTAACCCACTGTTAGTTGCACATGGATAGGCTCTGATGCTTTGTGCTGTGCCACCAACCTGGGGGGTGTGTATCTGAGGTGCCTTTGGATACATCCCCCCTGTTCTGGTTTGGTGCATGTGTAGGGGATGACAAACATGGTATGAGGAATGACCTGGCAGTGATGGTGTGCACCTGGGAGCCTTGTACCAGGAGTCTGTTACTGCATGGATATTGCTGTATCCCATGCTAAGGACAGTTTCCGCTGCATGCATCTTGAGGTTTACACTGCTGCTGTTGAGTAGCATTTCTATTAGTGTCCTATCCCATGTGATACCTGTGTAGGTGGCTATGTAATGTCAGCCTTGCATACAAAGGTACTATGTGTGTAGTAACAGCCTCTGCCAATATACAACAGCCCATGGTTGACAGGTGCAAGCTGTCCCAAGCAAAGCAATGTGGCTTGTCCAGCATGTAATCCCCAACTGACAGGCATTGGATCCCCTTTGAATGTCACCGAAACATACGTTAATTGCAGAAACTGATCATCCTGTCTACATATTGTGGCAGCATTCTTGGTGAGGGTAAGATGGTACTCAAGGTCAGGGTCATACCAGCCTGTGCCACAAGCTCAGAGAGCCCCTCTATGTCCCCAAACATGTAGTCCAGGAAGGTGCGTCAGTGGTCATACACACTGGCACAGACAATGACTGAGTCATACTTCTACATGCCTTGGAGTGACCGGTATGCTTGTGTTATGTGGTGGATCATAGTGCCCAACGGGCATCTCAACCTGACCTTCACCTTGTTCAGCCTGGTGAGCAGGACCTCAGTGTACCTGATGATAGAGGTACCTCATACAACTGTAGCAGGTGTGTTGTCAAGCTGTATGGCCTGTGACTGTTTGGCACACAGGCTTTGTGAGCTATGTGTTGCACGTACTCTGCTCTGGCTTAACGTTTGCTTGTGTGTCTGCTTTGCAGGTGTCAGCTGCTCAGGCAGGATGCTATTCTGAGAGTCCAATATTGTACCTGTGTGTTTCTGTGTTTGGATTGCAATCGTAGCAGGTCTATGGGAGACTGGTACTGTATTCACTGTAGTATCCCACTCCACCTGACAGGGAATGCCAGTGCTGAGTTAAGAGAGCTTAGCCCCCAGTTTGGCTATGTGGTTGCATCTCTCACATGTGTTGTAAGTGTATGGGAAGGGGAGAGGGTTGTCTGTGTACATGAGGCAGCTGTAACATTGCCACATGACTCACAGATTCATCAACTGGACCTGAGAGTAGATTGACAGGTGACCTTTGCACATGCTACCATAGCGTTGTGAATCCCATACTAAGTAACGACACATAGGGCCAATGGGGAACAAGGTACTCAAGGTGACTATGTGAGGGTGTAGTGCTTCTGATTTGTTAGTGCTGGCATATATGAATGCTGTCTTGAGCAAATGCGAGGTAACTCATATGCAATGTGTTACAGGCAAGCTACATGCAAACAGGACAAACAGTGACGTTCTGTCAAGTGAGACATGGACATCAGTACAGTAAGCAATACAGATGTCACTAGGGATCCACAGAGGCACTGTAAATCTGCACTGCAGGTGGAATCAGTGTTTCCGGAACATAACAAGCAACCATGCATACAAACAAAGCTACAGTCAGCAGGCCTGTATGTAGACTATGCTACAACAAACAAGGTGTATGACTTCCAGTAGGTAATAGTGCATATATGCAGGCACTATAAGCCTGTACCCAGACATTCACAGGTCAGACGGGCTGGGTCCAGCCACACCCTCCACAAGTGTATAGACCACGTACCTTCGTAATGTTGAATAACTAGCCTGATACCCAAGTGCTCATACCTGTAATAATACACATGTCAAATAACAGGGACTGAGCCCTCACTCAGCAGTTCCAGACTTAGTATGATGTATGTTACCTGTCCTGGCACCACAGTATCCTTGACATGTATGGACACTCTCCCTCCTGTCATAGTTCTGTGTTTTGGTGCTGTCATGCATGGTATGAGGTGTGAACTTGTAGTGCTAGTGTGCTCTTGTGAGCCTTGAACCTGTTGTGTAGTACTGCACAGATATCAACATCCTCAAACATCCTCATTGCAGAGTCGAGTGTGGACAGCATGCAACTCGCAGTTGACATGACCATCATTGAGTATCAATATGTACGTTGTCGTATCCCCTGTGCTACCTATGTAGGTGGCCCTCCCTTAACAGCCTCACCACCAGTATGCAAAGATGTGCTGACAGTACACTGTGGTAATTACAATGGGTGTACAAAACAATACAATGACATTCATACTGTAACTGCATCAGGCATGCTGGTATATACCCACAATGATATCATTACACTGTACTGTTGTCAACATCATACTATTACAACACTTCTATGTAGTCACCCTGTGCATCAGCACCATGTTAACCTGTTCCTGCACCGATTTTACAGATTGCATGAGGTGTCACAGTTTCATCATATGCACAGGGTGTGTACCTGGTATGCCTGAGTCTGCCACTGATACAACCAATTGACATGTCTGTGTGTGTGTGTTGGTGAGGGACAGCAGTACAAGATGGGGCAATGTTGATGCAGTGTGTGCGTATATGCAGTAGCTCTAGGTGTTATCACTTTGCATGTGTGTATGCATGCACACAATCCCACCTCATGGCTGCCATATACAGGTGTTTGTGGACAGCCACAGACTGTACCTGCCAGGTCATACAGATCACTGTCTGTGGCCATGGACATGGTACCTGTGCCTGGCAGGGGTGCTACGGACCATATCAGGTACTAAGCCAGACTGGGTACTGTCATCAGAAGCAGGTGGTTGGTGACTGGAGACAGGTCCCTGTTAGGACTGTCCAGTGCCACGTGCATGAGGTCTCCTGGGGCGGTCTGATGACAGCACAGACCCAGCATTGCTGGGGCTGCTGCTGGCACTATGTGAGCGGCCGCGGGCCTGTTGTCATCTGCGATGGCTGCCAGCTGCTGCTGTTGCTGTCATACGGCCACATCGACGCCTCAACCGTCCACCATTGCCCTGGCTCATGGACATGTAGTTGTGGAACAGATCTAATGTGTCCCCCCAATGTCTGTCAATGACCTTGGTGAAGTTACGGATGGCAGCCGCAACATCACGCATACTGTCACTCATAGCTGTGCGACATGCTCTCAGCTCCCTCAGACCCTGTCTGGTGTACTGTTCCATACATGACTGTGCCTGCATTACAGCCCGAAACATAGCTGAGGTTGAAAGACCTCTGTAGGCACATCTGACAGGGGTGGTACACCCATGGATGCTCCCACGAGAACCCCTGGACATCTGCCTGTGTGAAACCATGTCAGGACCCTGGCCATGGCTGCTGTGTGGGGATGCATGTGCCACTGATACCACATTACCCTGGTCAATGCCCACTGTATCCTGTCCATCACCTAGGGACATTGGTGACAAAGGATGTATTGGCAGGATGACTGTGCGCATTGATGGGGTCGACAGCTGTGTAGTGTCAGTTGGCTGACCAATGACAGACCCTGGCACACCTACCTGTGCCATTACACAGGTATCATCATTATCACTATCCACAGCAGCTGATTCAGATTCCCTGCTGCACAACACGAGAGCAGCACCAGAACCTGTGGGAGTAAGACAGAAAACACAGTTTACAATGTGTACACAATGTCTCCACTGATACACACATGCACACATGCACACATGGGCACATGCACACATGCACACATGCTTACATGCACACATGGGCACATGCACACATGGGCACATGCACACATGGGCACATGCACACATGCACACATGCACACATGGGCACATGGGCACATGCACACATGCACACATGCGCATATGGGCACATGCACACATGCACACATGGGCACATGCACACATGCACACATGGGCACATGGGCACATGCACACATGCACACATGCACAAATGCACACACCTTAGTATATGAGATATCAACACACAGACACAAACACACCTGCAATCAAACACATAGCACGACTGCTTCAGCCTATTATTACTGTTAGTATCAAGAGTACTGAAGGTAATGGTATTACACACTCACCAGCATGGATAGGCTGCCTTGCTGTTACACCAGAGGGACCTGCAGAAAAGAGACATTTATTGTCAGTGGGCACAACTGTGCCATTGATACTGTGGGCATGATACAGGTAAGTAGTGCAACAGTTAGCTTCCACAGGTGTACTGCTGATATTGAGAATATCACTCTTGCACAATAATTACCAAGATTACAGCTACAAAATGAGGACACACCTCACACATGCATAACATAACAGTGTACAGAATGGTCAACTATACATATGGCATGTTACCTGCACGCTCCGTGTCCTGCTGCTGTGTGGCTCCAGCTTCCATCATTACACATGTATGCTGCTGCTGTTGCTGTTGGGCTGGAGCCACAACACTTAGGAGTAGTCCCTCCAGTCTGGTGAGGGGGGATGTCTACACACCCCACCACCTGTTGCAAGCTGCTGCCTGTGAATATCCGACGCATGCTGATGGACATTTCTAATTAAATCACTGCAGTGATGGCGTACCTGCTCATATGTCCGGTTATGTGTGCCTATGTCATTTACCCGACGGACCAGGACTTGCCACAGTGCAGCCCTCTCCTGCTGGTTCTGGCTGGTGTGGGAAAAGAGTACTGCGAAATCCCGCACCAGGCTCTGGTGTATCTCTTCCTCCTCTGCAGCGGAGTACACAGGGTTCTGCTGGTGAACCATAGCCCTGAAAAGGAGAAGGAAAATATGTCAGCAATATCTGTCAGCAAACTATGGCACACATAATACACATAATACTCGACTGCAGTGATATAACTTAACCACCATATATAGCATCTGTCTGTCTATTGGGGGATAAACATGTAAATGACCAGATATCAGTGCTCATCCGACAACTGTGCAACAGTACCTGGCACACTCCATACGACAGACTAGTATACTGCAGCAGTCAACACACTGGTTCAGGTACAATGCACAACCTCACACTGGGGGGTTGTATCAAGGTACTGTAAGGGGAACATTATCAGCCCATGCACTGCACACAAGGCACGTTACATATTTCACTGGTAATGCACATTACTCTTACTTGCTATAACCCTACCTACACCACAGTGACATACAGGGTAACACAGCACAACATATGGCAATGTAGTATGTGTTGATCGCAATACCTCACACATCTGTCTCTGGCCTCACACCAAGGACACACACTACCATGACAGACAGACAGTCATGGTGAGCAATCACACCAGTACACAACATGCACCCAGTCACTGGCACACTCATTCCACCTCACATATTTTGTTTGCAATGTGTTCATGGGTGTGCATTGTGTCTTAGGTAGGTACTGTGCTTTTGGCCCTGGGCCTACAGCAGCATACTGTTATGCTACCCTGCCCCTTGTGACACATGTGTTATGATCGTACCTGCTCCTTACAAACAGTTACACAGGATGACTCATATGGCATATTACCTATCTGCATAACATTCAGCAGGGGTATGTCTGACATCTACTCATGGGGAGCCTTGCTTCTTAATTCTGTGTGGTTTACTACAGGGTATGTTGTATCTGTGGGTAGGGTCCTGTACCTCCACCATGTGCTCTATACTGCAGTGACAAGGATGACAGACATAGGTAATTTGTGTTGTGGATGTTGGAGGTGTTATCATGGTTGTTAGACAACTGCCATGGGTGTGACTGAACTATGTATATCCAGCAGTGGTAACCACTATGTAGGTCGTCTGTGTGCTCTCTGTGGTCTTGTCAGTCACTCTGCATAGGTATTGTGTTTGAGTGCATTGACACAGTTACTTGCATATGTCTGTGTCCTTCTCCATATCTGTAGCTGTCATGGGAGGTACATACCGTGTAGGACATTGTGGGGTGTGGGGGGGTACAGTGACCTACATGTCCATAGCTGACACACCATGTCCGCTGACACATTCCATGTACAGGTATTACAGGACTAGAGTGCCACTGTGTATATCAATGGGGAGCCTATTGTACACTTGCCCCTTTCCCCCCCTGACACATGCAGTGGTGGGCAGGCATGCACATATGTGGTGGTTACTGGTGTCAGTGTTTTTGAATGGGGTATGGTACTCCAGTATCCACACTGGTGTTCACTCCATGCCTTTGACACCAGGCACCTGTTGCAAGACATCTGCAAACATGTGCCTCACACAGTATATATATATATATATATATATATATATATATATATATATGTATATATATATATATATATATATATATATATATTGATATATTTATATATATATATATATATATATATATATATATGTTTGTATATATGTATATAATATGTATATATAGATGTAGATATATACATATAGATGTGGGAGAGAGGGTGAGAGAGTGAGAGAGACAGAGGGAGAGTGAGAGTGACAGGGGGTGGGACAGAGAGAGAGATAGTCATATACAGACATATCTGTTGTCAGTCAGATCTATCTGTATATGTATATGTATCTACATATATTTATATATGTATTTGTGTATTACATATATCTGTACGTACATATTCTACCAATCTCGATGTCTGTGCAGTAAGTGAAACCTGGTTCAAGGCTCCTGAGAGCACACCAGCGGTACCAGGCTATACCTCGTATCATGCTTTTTGGCCCCAGGACTCGGGACAAAACAAAAAGGGAGGGGGAGTGTCCAAATTCATGAAGAACACCTACACCTCCAGGTTAGTGGCAACACATGAAGCATCAGAGACCATCCAGGTGCAAATAACTGTAGGCAAACCTGCTATACAACTGGTAGCTTGCTACAGACCACCCTCCCAATCTCAGGAACCACAGTCAGCCTTCCTGAAGACATTGGAGGATATGAATTTACCACCACACACCATCATATTGTGAGACTTCAACTACCCTAACATACACTGGGTGCATTATTCTAGCCTAAACACCCTAGCCCAAAGGTTCCCGGAATTCACTAAGTCAAATGCAATGGAACAGCTAGTCACCTCTCCCACATGGGGAGATAATATACTAGACCTGATCATCACAAACATTGGGACAGTGTGCTACACACCGAAAGTATACCTCTCACTAGTCACATCTGACCACAGACTAATCACCCTGGATATACATATCCCATCTCCCCCACAACACAAAAGACTACAGTGGGAAACCTCTCACATGCCGACTTTATACTTCTTAAAACTGACTTGGTATCCTTTAAGCCCACTGGGCCAGTGGAAACCACATCCCACAATGCAGACTCCTTCACATATGCTTTCTACGGACATCTCCAAGAATGCATGGATCATGCAATCCCAAATAAAACCAAGACCCTCTCCACCAAGGGCAGGCATCCTGTCTGGTGGACCCCAGCCATGAACAAATTGTATAACAACAGAAGGTAGCTTCTGCACGGCAGAGCAGAATTCCATAAAGATAAGGCATCTCTGATCAGCACTAGTAGAAAGATACATTCTGTCATACAAACATGTAAGGCCAACAATTAGAGGGAAATCGCTATGGACACTACAGATAATCACAAGGCCTTCTTCTCCTATGTTAGACACCTGGGTGGAAACCCTCAGATATGTTCAGAGTTAGTTCACAGTGACAAAAGCTACACTGAACACACAGATATTGCAACATTCTGGCAGACAGGTTCAGTGCAGATTTCTCCCCTCCCTCACCCCCACATGAGGAATTACTTATCCCAGCTGCCTGAAACCTCCCTGTCATCTCAGATGTCCAGCTGAGAACCGCCCTCAGCAAAGCTGTAAACACAGCATCAATGGGACCCGACGGTATTGCACGTTGCATGCTACGTGAACTCCAAGAGGAGCTAAACACGCACATAAAATGCTATTCAACCGTAGCCTTACTACAGCATATGTACATGGACACTGGCATACAGCAACAGTAGTCCCACTCCACAAAGGAAGCACCTCTACAGACCCTGGTAACTACCGCCCCATAAGCTTAACCAGCCTGGTCTGCAATGCTATGGAAAGAATCATTATGGAACTCATACACAGAGATATTGGGGACTTAGACACTTGATCCCACCCGGTTTGGCTTTGTAGAGGGCAGATCCTGCCTTATGAACCTGGTTGACCTTTTCAAATCAGTCACTAGAGCCATATACGAGGGCACAGCGGTCCATACAGCCTACCTGGACTTGCCTACGGCTTTCGACACAATACCCCACTCTGGCATCATAGACATGATCAACAGCTTAAATGTAAATCCATATGTCACAAGATGGGTTGCAAACTGGCTAATGGATAGAAAACTTACAGTCAAACTCACTGGTGCCATGTCAGACTCAGAGCCAGTCACAAGTGGTGCCCCACAGGGCTCTGTCCTGGGACCGCTCATGTTCGGCATTTATTTCTCAGATGTGGAAGCAGACATGGGAGGATAGTGGCTGACAATGTTCAAAGATGACTGCATACTAGGTGCCATAGTCGATACACCAGCTGACACATACATCCTACAGAAAGGCCTCACGGAAACCGACAACTGGTGTTGGAGTCATGGCCTTAAACTGCATGCCACATAATGCATAGTCATACCCTTTCGGACGGACAAGGTACCCACATATTATCACATAGACAGTAACCCACTGAGTACAGACAAAGTAATCAGAGACCTGGGGACACTAATCGATACTGACCTCTCATTTGACACCCACATTGCCAAAGTGGTTGGATAGACTTCTTACCTTGCCCACCTTATCATGAAGGGATTCACATCCAGATCAAAAGAGGACATTGTACCCCTATACTCCTCCCTTATCAGGCCCATGACTGTGTACTATGCCCTATTTGGTATGTACCTCACCTGGCACTTGCAACAGCTAGGGGGACCCCATAAGTACATCACCAGGAGGATCAAGGGTCTCCAACAACTTTCATATGCTGCCAGACTAAAGTAACTCATGCTCTATTCCATAGCATACTGCCTACTTAGGGGTGATCTGTGCCTGACGTACAAGGCCATGTCCAATCAGGTATTGATGGACATGTTCCACCTCATACAATCCATATCCATCAGAACCACAACAGCTACAGATTTAAACCTCAGCACACATATGAATGGGATATGCTGTAGGGACAGATCCATAACTGAGAGGCTTCCCATACTGTGGAACAGGATCCCAGTTCATGTTAGGCAGAGACCTTCACTGACACTCTTCATGTGAATTCTTGACGAGTGGATGGGAGATCATAGGTTTACACCAGGGGTCATCTCTGTGTCACTACTAGACAGAGGCACAGTAAACTAATGCTATTATGTATGGGGGTCTTCACTGTGTCACTACTATACAGAGGCGCAATTTTTTAAATATATTTTATACACTGTCTGCAGATAGCCTAGTACTAAACTATGACAGTGTGAAACTATATATGTCTATGTATTTCTACATCCCTCTCTATCTATGTATACACATATGCATATTATATATATATATATATATATATATATATATATATATATATACATATGTCGATATACATACATATACACATGATATATATATATATATATATATATATATATATATATATATACATATATGTATATGTATATATATATATATATATATATATATATATATATATATATATGTATATATATATATATATAGATATATATATTCCTTTTTAGTTCCACATATGTATACACACAGTAACGTACTGATGAACATCCATTACTGTACAACCTACTTGTACATTGCACTACAACCTACATTGCTATGTGCACATAGCTACCTTCACATACATATGTATGTAGAGCCTTCAGTGACAGTTGCACTATGTCCCCGTCCCTATGCACATCTTTATATACATAGATACAGACCAATAACACATCTGGAGGGTTCACAGTATGTAGACTATTATAGTAGCACTTTACATTACCTGTGTTTGTTGCAGCTGTTTGCGTAGGCTTGCAGTTACTTGGCCTGCTGTCAACCTCTTTGTTTTGTTGTTACTGTTTTTTTTTTTATTTATTTCTCTTTCTCTTTCTCTCTTTCTCTTTCTCTCTCTCTCTGTCTCTCTCTCTCTGTCTCTACCTCCAGAGGGTGCAATGAAAGTATTGCATGTGCGGACTGGGAGTACAGGATGCTTTTGTAGGTATCTGCACATGTCCATGTGATGGCCTCTGCACCAATTGTTAGCCAGCATTTACTAATTGCATGCAGCCTGTTGTGTAGTGATTGCAGTTCTCACTGTGATTACAGGACAGTGCTATAAAAAGGTCTGTTAGGTAGGCGTAGCCCTTTCAGATTATCAGGGTGGGGACCATGCTGGTTTGCTGTGGACGTTGTTCTGTGAGTGTAAGGGTTGATATGTCTCTCATATTTCAGGCTGTGTTGTAGACACTGCAATGCATGTTGTTCTGTTAGCTGAGTATTCCTTCCTCCAGTGTCCTCTTCTCCGTGTGTATGTAAACTGACACCTACGACTAGTAATACTGTGTATATGGGTGTGTGTGCTTTCCTGTGGGGATTGTGGTGTAACTGGTATATAGCAGTGGCTCTTGCAATCTGTTGCTATGGCTTCAATATTTGGCCTTTACATTCACTCCTTGTATGCCTGCTAGGTGTCTTTCCTGTAATGTGTTGCTATGGCTTTCCTAGTTTCCATTTACATTCATAGCTTGTAATGCTTGCTAAATCTGTTTGGGCAGCAATTCCCTATGTGTTTGTTGTGGTAGGGTGTTACTGCATGCAGTGTGGTCTGGCCATGGTGTGGGCCTTGACACTTACAAGGGTATTTGATCATGCTGCTGAGCAGGCCTCAGATACTCTCAGGTGCATCTTTTATCAGCCTCATGGAATGGTACATATCAGTGGGATACTCCAATGAAATATTCTGATATTCTGCAGTTGTGACTGTGGGTTATTTCAAGCATATGTATTAGTACACCATTTGTGACGTGCAGGTGGTGCATACCTTCAGTCATTCATAGTTACCATTGCATGTGTAGTTACACCTTTGTGCCTACTATTAGTAAATTTGACAGGGTGTCAGTGGGGCACAGTTGACATTTGTTTTCACATCAGGGACATCCCTGTAACTCAGTCACAGTTGCTATGTCTGATCTCTTAACTATTCAACTATGGCAGTGTTTATCCTGCTCTGAGTATGTGTGTGGCTTGCCAGATGCTACTGTGACATTATTACCTAGTAGCTACCAACTAGCATGACTGTTTCTCATCACACAGTACTATTTTACAAATCCACTAGATTTGACAGTAAATATACATGACATGCTTTGTGTACTAGACTTGCTATATTCCCTTTACATTAATTCCTACTATTTTATGATATATTTATTTCAGCACAATGCTCTTGTATAGCAGTCATGGCTTAGTGGTAAGTCATGCAGACTAGTGTTTCCAAGGTCCTGGGTTCGAGACTGACAGAGGTATTTTAATTTGCTGCTGATAAAACTACAGGCCTTGTCATTCAGAGAGACTAAGGCACTTTTAAGCAGTTGTAAGCGGGTTAGCGCTGGTTTGTGCAGAGCTCACGCATGCACACTGCCGCTTAGCTTCGCGCACACATGCTTAGCTAAGCGCACAGAAGCGCACTCCCGCTTACTACTGCTTAAAAGTGCTTACTCTCGTGCACAGCCACGCTATTTTCTTTTAAAGAAAAGAAAATGGGGAGATAGGAAAGTGGTGAAAAAGGAGGCACAAAGAGGGTAGGACAGTAGGAAAACAAGCTCGGGTTTTGCAGGAGGGATATAGGAAAGGCCCATAGCTGCCCATTTCTTCGTCAGCAACAGCTGTGCATATGTTTGTAATTTGGTGTGAAATTTTAAACCTTCCACCACTGAGAGAGGTGTGAGGACAACAATATTTGTTGTACAGCCAATTGTAGTTGCCAGTTTACATGTCCAGCAGACATGTGTGCAAAATGGGCAGCAATGTATGGGGCGTAATTTTTTTGTGGGTACAGAGTGCTCTTTTTTTTTTTTTCAGGTGAGAGTGGTATGTAAGGTACAGGAAGTCAGTATAGCTGGGGAGGTAGGTAGGGGAGGTTAACAGACAAGACAAACAAGACGCATACAGGGGTGGTGTATGACACATGTGGGGGGGTTACACAATTGACGGGGACGGATGTTTGGATATCTCGAGCCCATGAGCCCACAGATGGCAACAGTGGAACTGAGATCCCCACCCATGGGCAGTTGCCACTGTGCCTTCACTGCCCAGGATGGGGCTGTGCTGGGGGCTGTGTAGGACGGGCAACAGGCATGCCCGTGAGTTGTGCCACTCATGCCTCAAGCTGGCATAGGGGCCCAAGCACAGCGTGCCGGATCTCCCTACGCATCACAGTCCGGACACTACGGAGGGTGAGTGGATGTTCTCCTCCAGCCACGCTTGCAGTGGGGGGACAAGCCCCATTCCCTGCAGCGCTTCCACCTGCAGGTGGCACAGGGCCACTGGAGGAGGGTCCAGCCTGGGCACTACTGCCAGGTGCACTCGCCAGCTGAGGTGGGAGAGGTGGGTCCGCTGGAACCCGCCTTCACTGTCGTCCTATGTTTTGCATTATTTAGTGACAGTTTGGGTTAGTAACGTGCAATACCATTCACAATTAGCTGTAACAGCATGCATTAGTATTCCCATTAACCAAACACCCATAAATTCAAGCCGTTGAACAGCAAGCATAACACATGCACAATTTGAACAACAGTACACGTTCCAACAACATGCAGGGTTGTGTGATGGCAACAGGCCATCAGGTTTGGATGTATGAACAAGGCACATGCATCAACATACATGCAAATATGTATGAACCAACAGGACAATTGTCCAGGGGAGTTAATTGTGAATACACATACCCATTTCACGTGGAATGGATTATTTGTGGCTATAGGGTAGGATGAAGAAATATTTCATTAACAACTTCAAATTCCTATACGTATGCTGTACATTTCTATTAGCTGCAGATATATACACACTACAGGTCTGACTACAGTTTCCTATGTGTAAACTTATGCATGTTGGTGATAGGAATGTTACTGCTACATCAATATACATTTCATTTTTATTCATACACATTCATATCTGACTCTGTTCAGCTACATCATCCTGCTACAGTTGCTTTATATGGCTCTAGACAACTGTGGATGTTTGGTATTTCATACAACCATACTATCTGCATATTGCAAACTGAGAGCAACATATCGAGATTTTGGGGCACACATTCCAGCTTCAGTACTTTTTTTAACACATGTTGCTGTTTGGTTGTGCCTGTCACATTAATTTCATTCTGTACTGACTGCAGTATACTTTATTCAGGAGTTATTACTACTTTATTGGTGGATTCATACCTCTTTCTCACACTCTCTCACTTGTTTTATTTTTACAATTCAGGATGGTACTTAATTCTAGGCTTTATTGACATGTTTTACTTAGTTATAACAATCCTTTCCAACAGTCTCACCTGTGTCATGTTTCAGAATTTAAACGGGGATATATTTCACACATGTGTTTTACTCAGCTTCTGTAGCTGTACTTTTCAGCCTGCTGCAGGTTATGTACTATTATATTACAGGTGGAACATCTTTATTTCAGACTTGTTTCATTTTTATTTTTGGATTACAGGCTGCATCACACTTATGTAATCAAACAATAC